>NC_069504.1:366098351-366175851 GCF_027579735.1 Bombina bombina
CAGAAACAGCAGTTATGAAGCAGCGGTCTAAAGACCACTGCTCCATAACCCTGTCCGCCTGCTCTGAGCAGGCGGACACACATCGCCACAATTCAACCCGATCGAGTACTATCGGGTTGATTGACACCCCCTGCTGACGACCGATTGGCCGCGAGTCTGCAGGGGGCGGAGTTGCACTAGCAGCTCACAAGAGCTGCTGGTGCAATGCTGAATACGGAGAGTGTATTGCTCTCCGCATTCAGCGATGTGTGTCGGGCCTGATCCTCACTGTCGGATCAGGTCCGACAGACATTTGATAAATAGGCCTCAGAGTCTGTAGAGGATTGTGTTCTTGCTGTTGCTCAGGTTGTGGGCTCTGAGAATATAAAATCTGCCTCTCTAATGAATAGAGGATTTGTGATTATTTTAGCTGAGGAAGTAATGGTTAACAAAGTTATTGAACAGGGAATTTCTATCAATGATCAGTTCCTTACTGTTTTACCTTTAACTACTCCCTCAGTAAAAATCACAATTTCAAATGTCCCTCCTTTTTTGAAAGATGATTTGCTAGCCACTTAATTAAGCAGACATTGTAAACTGGGGAGTCCTATTAAAAACATAGCTTTGGGGTGCAGTAAGCTTGAATTAAAGCAGGCTGATAGGTTCCACCCCCAATCAAGGAATCAAAGGAAGACTGTGAGGCCTATTTATCAAAGGTCTGTTGGACCTAATCTGACAGTGCAGATCAGGTCCGACAGACATCTCTGAATGCGGAGAGCAATACGCTCTCCATATTCAGCATTGCACCAGCAGCTCTCGATCAGGTTGAATTGTGGCGATGTCTGTCCGGCCTGCTCAGAGCAGGCGGACAGGTTATGGGGCAGCGGTCTTTAGACAGCTGCTTCATAACTGGTGTTTCTGACGAGCCTGCAGGCTCACCAGAAGCATGGGCCCTCAAACTCCATCCAGAGCTTGATAAATGGGCTCCCATGAAATGTTTAATTTGTGGTGGTTTTGGGACATGTTAAAAAACATTGCCCACTTTTGAAACAAAAGATTGAAGGAAAAGAAAATGAAAATGTAAATGGGGTTGAAATTGCAACTGAGGCTGTAACTGGTGTGGATAAGAGAAAGATAGTTATTATTATTATCAGGTATTTGTAGAGCGCCAACAGATTCCGCAGCGCTGATAGTTACCCCTACAGCAGATTTAATTGAGCCAGCTAGATGCAGTAATGAACCTGTTAAAAGTGTTACTTTAAACACAAAGAAAAAAAAGGGCTCCCCTTTTAAAACTCCAAAAAGGAATGTTAAAAGACAGAATGATTCAGTGAAGAAAGGTTTGCCGAATAAGAGAGGTAATTTTGTAAAAACTGCAAAGGAAAATGCATAGTTAACTAATAATATGGAAAATATTGTATCTGAAAGCCAAGGGGCTGATAATATGGAGGATTCTAATACTGAGTGCCAGGTAGATGAGGATATGCAGGATATGCAGGAATCTGTCTGAAAGTCAGGAGAATGAAGTATGTGAAAAATTGCATGTAGAAATTCTGGAGATTCAGATGTTAATGATGTTTCTGAATTAGAAAGTGAAGAATAACAAAGTACTAATAAGGATTCTCAATCTGTAATTTATAGTTTTAAAGTTATTAAATAATTTTTAAGAAAGACAAAAAAATCAGAAAGGTGTAAACCTTCAGAATTTTTTTCCTGATCTTGAGTGTTTTTTGAGTTTGAGTCAATTAGTTCTTAAAAATTCTTCTTTTACTGATTTTGATAATCCTAAGCGTTATAGGTTAAAAAAGTTTATGTCTACAGCTCATAAAATTCTTGCAGATTAATTATGGCTTTTTGTATAATTAGATTTTTCTTTTTTTCCTAAGACATGGAGAGTCTACAACGTAATTCCAATTACTAGTGGGATACTCACTCCTGGCCGGCAGGAGGAGGCAAAGAGCACCACAGCAAAGCTGTTAAGTGCCACTTCCCTTACCCATAACCCCCAGTCATTCTCTTTGCCTCTGTTAATGGAGGAGGTGAAGTTAGGTGTCTGAAGATATTTTTCCTTTTTTGGGGTACTTTTCCCTGCAAGCAAGGATTTGGGTATAGCTGTGTCCACGTCAATCTCTTGAGTAACAGTAGTGGTTACTTTTAAGCAGTTAGAAAGTAGTGAGGTGGTCCTTGCTCAGTTTTTCTAACATGCATTGCTGCCCTTGGTATAGAAAGCCAAAGTTGGTTACTATGTTCTTTCTTTTTTTACAGGTCTCTGTAAGGAGTATGTGTCCTTTCATACCTTGTGAGCTGTCTTCCTGTGACTCATTGGTTATTGAGGCTCTGATTGGGGCTTATAGTGAGGGCTGTATTAACAGCTTCTTTTATGGCTTACAATCTCAGCAGAGTGATACTTGCAAGGACTGTTTATTTTTTAACAGTGTTTTTTTTTCTTTTACATTTATGAAGACACTGATACGCTTACTGGCATTTTTACTCCAGTTTTCAAATTGGCTGTATTGAGAAATGTGCACTTTTGTTGTGTTGCGCAGTTTCTTTTTGGCCGATCACGTGACTCGCTGCACTTCCATTCACAGTTTATGAACGGAGTGGCGGTTTGTGTCTCACCCTCTCTAGAGATCTTTAGGAAGCCTTTTGCTGCGATCTGCAGGATTTTTCCTTGATGCAAAATTGTATTTACTCAGAAGGGTCAGGTAGGGCACCTCAGACTGTCTGAGGTATAGAGGTCATTATTTATAGGTTTTTTATCTGATGTACAATTCTCTCGGAAATTAAATTTTTAAAGTGACAGTCTCATTTTAAATATAATTGTCATTCCAATAATTTTTGGGAATTATGTCTACTATGGATATGGAACACAAGTCTGTTCTTATGGATGAATGTTTATTGTGTCTAGAGGCCCAAATTGTTTTATCTATGCAATTTTGCTCCTCATATTTAGAAAAGACATTGAAATGTAAAGATACATTTCTTTTTTCTGAGCCCAATGTCTCTCAGGATGATGCTGTTCAGGCAATGCCACAGCTTTCTCCTCAAACGTCCCAAGCCTCAATGGTTTCACATACAGTGCCCTGCAGTTCCTCTCAGCCTCCTGGAGGCTTATATTTGCCTGTAGATTTTGCGGCACAGATATCTTCTGCGGTATCTGCAGCATTATCTGCTTTTCCCATGTTGGGGAGCGTAAGAGGAAATCTACACATTTTCCTGATAATAAGGTGCCTGTCGCCTCTGCTGCTGCTAAGGACCTCCATCCTAAGTCTGATTAGGAGGATACCTCGGTAGCTTCTGAGGGTGAAATCTCAGATTCAGACAGTATAATTCCTTTGACTGACTCTAAAGAGGTAAACTTCAGATTTAAGCTTGAACACCTCTGTGTACTGTTAAAGGAGGTACTGACTACTTTGGACGACTCTGATTCTTCTGTCACTGTCAACCCTAAGAAATCTAGTAAACTTGACAAATACTATGATGTTCCTTCCCCTGTGGAAGTGTTTCTTTTCCAGAACGTGTGTTGGAGATCATTGCTCAGGAGTGGGTTAAGCCTGGAATATCTTTCTCCCCATCTCCTATTGTTAAAAAGATGTTTCCTGCAAAGATGATTATCTGCAGACTAGGTAAAAAGAGAGGCATTTTTTAACTGCTTTCAGGACCTTTTCTCCCTGGTAGTGATTGTTCCAGTTCCACTAAGGGAACAGGATTTTATTTAAATCTGTTTGTGGTTTTCAAAAAAGAGGGAACTTTTCATCCAATTTTAGACCTGAAGTGTCTCAACAAATTTCTCAGGGTACCGTCCTTCAAAATGGAAACCATTCGTTCCATTCTCCCTTTGGGTCAGTTCATGAATGACCATAGACCTGAAGGATGCGTATCTTCATGTTCCAATCCACAGGGATCATCACAAATTCCTGAGATTCGCTTTCCTGGACAAGCACTTTTAGTTTGTAGCTCTTCCGTTTGGCCTTGTCACAGCTCCCAGAATTTTTTCAAAAGTTCTCGGGGCTCTTTTGGCAGTCTCTGGGCTCTTTTGGCAGTCATCAGGTCTCAGGGACTCGCGGTGGCGCCTTATCTGGATGACATCTTGGTTCAGCCGCCATCTTTTCATCTAGCAGAATCTCATACAGAGATCTTGTTGTCTTTTCTTTGTTCCCACAGATGGAAAGTGAATCTGGAAAAGAGTTCCCTTGTTCCAGCTACAAGGGTGGTTTTCTTAGGAACCATCTTAGATTCCCTATCTATGAAGATTTTTCTGACGTAGGTCAGAAAAGCAAAGATTACCTCTTCTTGCCTCTCTCTTCAATCTTCTGTCCGGCCATCAGTAGCTCAATGCATGGTGGTAATTGGTCTGACTGTCGCCTCCATGGACATTGTTCCCTTTGCTCGGTTCTATTTGAGAGCTCTACAACTCTGCATGTTCAGGCAATGGAATGGAAACCATTCAAATCTGCCCCAGAGGATATTCTGAACCAGTTGACAATCAACTCTCTTTCGTGGGCAATATCTCAGGATCATCTGTCTCAGGGAACATGCTTCCAGAGACCCTCCCAGGTGATTGTGACCACGGACGCCAGCCTGCAAGGTTGGGGAGCAGTTTGGGACTCTCTAAAGGCTCAGGGCCTATGGACTCGAGAGGAGTCTTCTCTTCCGATAAATATCTTGGAGTTGAGAGCAATCTTCAATGCTCTAGTGGCCTGGTCTCAGTTGTCTTGATCCCGGTTTATCCGATTCCAGTCAGACATCACCACCTTAGTGACTTACATCAACCACCAGGAAGGAACTCGGAGTTCCTTGGTCATGAAGGAGGTGATTCGCATTCTGCAGTGGGCGGAAGCTCACAATTGTCTTCTATCAGCCATCCACATTCCAGGAGTGGATAAATAGGAGGCAGACTTCCTGAACAGACAGACCTTTCATCTCGGGGAGTGGGCTCTCCATTGAGAGGTGTTCTCCAGGTTAACCCTCAAGTGGGGGGTGCCAGAGTTGGATCTGATGGCATCTCATCAGAACGTCAAGCTTCCAAGGTACAGTTCAAGGTCAAGAGATCCTCAGGCTGCTCTGAGGTCTAGCATACCTGTTTCCTTTGTTTGCTCTCCTTCCATGAGTCATTACTCGTATCAAACAGGAGAGTGTCTGTAACTCTACTAGCTCTGGCATGGCCTCACAGGATCTAGTTTGCAGACCTAGTGAGGATGTCATCTCTTCTACCTTGGAGGTTATCTCTGAGGAAGGATCTTCTAACTCAGGGTCCTTTCCTCCATCCAAATCTCATTTCTCTGAAGCTGACTGCTTGGAGATTGAACACTTAGTTCTGGCTAAGCGTGGGTT
Source organism: Bombina bombina (assembly GCF_027579735.1). Classification (NCBI taxonomy): domain Eukaryota; kingdom Metazoa; phylum Chordata; class Amphibia; order Anura; family Bombinatoridae; genus Bombina; species Bombina bombina. The sequence goes on from NC_069504.1 coordinate 366,103,668, forward strand.
TTCTGAGTCTGTCATTGATATTATGATTCAGGCTTGCAACCCTGTTACTCGTAAGATTTACCATAAGGTATGGTGTAAATACCTTTATTGGTGTGAATCGAGGGCTACTTTTGGAGTAGGGTCAGGATTCCTAGAATTTTGTCTTTTCTCCAGGATGATCTGGAGAAAGGGTTGTCAGTTAGTTCTCTGAAGGGTCAGATTTCTCTTTTATCTATTCTTTTACATAAGCATCTGGCTGATGTTGCCAGATGTTCAATCTTTTTGTCAGGCCCTAGTTAGAATCAGGCTTGTGTTTAAACATGTTACTCCTTGGAGTCTTAATCTAGTTCTTGAGTTTTGCAGCAGGCTTCATTTGAGCCATTGCATTCCATAGATATTAAGCTGTTATCTTGGAATGTTTTTTTTCTTATTGCTATTTCTTCTGCTCAGAGATTTTCTGAACTCTTGGCTTTGCGATGCAATTCAACTTACCTTATTTTTCATGCTGACAAGGCGGTCCTTCATACTAAATTGGGTTTTCTCCCTAAGGTGGTTTTGAATTGAATTATTAACCCCTTAATGACCGGACCATTTTTCAATTTTCTTACCCTTAATGACAATGGCTATTTTTACATTTCTGCAGTGTTTGTGTTTAGCTGTAATTTTCCTCTTACTCATTTACTGTACCCATACATATTATATACCGTTTTTCTCGCCATTAAATGGACTTTCTAAGGATACCATTATTTTCATCATATCTTATAATTTCCTATAAAAAAAATATAAAATATGAGGAAAAAATTGAAAAAAACACACTTTTTCTAACTTTGACCCCCAAAATCTGTTACACATCTACAATCACCAAAAAACACCTATGCTAAATAGTTTCTAAATTTTGTCCTGAGTTTAGAAATACCCAATGTTTACATGTTCTTTACTTTTTTTTGCAAGTTATAGGGCCATAAATACAAGTAGCACTTTGCTATTTCCAAACAACTTTTTTTCAAAATTAGCGCTAGTTACATTGGAACCCTGATATCTGTCAGGAATACCTGAATATCCCTTGACATGTATATATTTTTTTTTAGAAGACAACCCAAAGTATTGATCTAGGCCCATTTTGGTATATTTCATGCCACCATTTCACCGCCAAATGTCATCAAATAAAAAAAAAAGTTCACTTTTTCACAAATTTTGTCACAAACTTTAGGTTTCCCACTGAAATTATTTACAAACAGCTTCTGCAATTAAGGCACAAATGGTTGTAAATGCTTCTTTGGGATCCCCTTTGTTCAGAAATAGCAGACTTATATGGCTTTGGGGTTGCTTTTTGGTAAGTAGAAGGCCGCTAAATGCTGCTGCGCACCACACGTAAATTATGCCCAGCAGTTAAGGGGTTAAATTAGGTAGCTTGTAGGGAGCTTGCAGGGTTAATTTTAGCTTTAGGGTAGAGATCAGCCTCCCACCTGACACATCCCACCCCCTGATCCCTCCCAAACAGTTCTCTTCCCTCCCCCACCCCACAATTGTCCCCGCCATCTTAAGTACTGGCAGAAAGTCTGCCAGTACTAAATAAAAGGAGTTTTTCTTTTTTTTAATAAAAAAAAATAAAATGTTTTAGCTGTGATGGACTCCTGCCTTAGCCCCAACCTCCATGATCCCCCCCCCCCAGCAATCTAACCCTCTCCCCTACCTAATTGCCGCCATCTTGGGTACTGGCAGCTGTCTGCCAGTACCCAATTTGCCCCCCAAAAAAGTGTTTTTTTTATTATTTTTTATTACCAATTTAATTTTTTCTGTAGTGTAGCAGCCCCCCACAATACCCCAACCCCCGCCCCCTCCCAGATCCTCATATATATATATTTTCCCCCCTCTTCCCACTCATTGGTGTCAGTGTGGGTAGGTAATCGCGCGCGTGCACGCGCACGCGCATGCGCGCCCCCGCACGCTCCCGGCACCCGGCGTGCACATTGCACTTACAGGAGCCGGATGCCGGGTAGCGATGGGCCGCCCACCCGCCTCCCTGTTGCGCTCCCACCCACCAACGAACCGGCCGCATCGCTACCGGTGCAGAGAGGGCCACAGAGTGGCTCTCTCTGCATCGGATGCTTTCTAAGGGTATTGCAGGATGCCTCAATATCGAGGCATCACTGCAATACCCTGAGAGCTGCTGGAAGCGATTGCGATCGCTTCCAGCACTCTCTTAGACAAGTGACGTACCAGGTACGTCCATTGTCACTAACTGCAAGTTTTTGCAAGACGTACCTGGTACGTCACTTGTCATTAAGGGGTTAATCAGGAAATTGTTGTTCCTTCTCTCTGTCCTAATCCTCTCATAAGGAACGTCTGTTAAACAACTTGGATGAGGTGCACGCTCTAAAATTCTACCTACAGGCTACTAATGATTTTTGCAAGTCTTCTGCCCTGTTTGTTTGTTTCTCTGGAAAGCATAAGGGTCAGGAGGCTACTTCTACTTCTCTTTCCCTCTGGTTGAGAAGTATGATTTGTTTTGCTTATGAAACTGCTGGACAGCAGCCTCCTGAGATACTCACAGCTCATTCCACTAGGACTGTCTCTTCTTCTTGGGCTTTCAAAAATGAAGCATCTGTGGAACAGATTTGCAAGGCTGCAACTTGGTCATCTCTGCATACTTTTTCCAAATTTTATACTTTTGCTTCGGCTGAGGTTTCCTTTGGGAGAAAGGTTCTTCAAGTGGTGGTACCTTCAGTTTAGGTCTGCCTATCTTATTCTCCCTCACTATTCATTCTGTGTCCTCTAGCTTGGGTATTGGTTCCCACTAGTAATTGGAATGACATTGTGGACTCTCCATGTCATAGGAAAGAAAACAAAAATTTTGCTTACCTGATAAATTTATTTATTTTCAGACATAGAGAGTCCATAACCCCACCCATTAGATTAGAAAGTAATTTTTTCCTAAACCTCAGGCACCTCTACACCTTTGTGTTATCTTCTTTTTCCATTTCACTTCAGCTGAATGACTGGTTATTGGTAAGGGAAGTGACACTAAACAGCTTTGCTGTGGTGCTTTTTGCCTCCTCCTGCTGGCCAGGAGTGAATATCCTACTAGTAATTGGAATGACGTCATGGACTCTCGATGTCCGGAAAGAAAGAAAGAAATTTATCAGGTAAGCATAAATTGTGTTTTTTGCATATTGTTTTATAATTAGCTGTCATGTTTTTTTCTCTTTTGTCCTTTTTTATGTCTTTTTTTAAAAAAAAAAACATTTGTAGCCTTAATATGAATAGAGCTAGGAATGTTACTAAGAGGGCTGCTCTGTTTGATTATATCACTTAGAAAGGGTTACAGGTGTCTTATTTGCAGGAGACTCACAGTGATGTACAAAATCAGACACAATGGTTAAAAGAATGGAAAGGGAATTTGTTTTTAAGTCATGGCCATAATTTAAGTGGTGGGGTTGCTATTTTATTTTCTGCAGATTTTGTACCTGATCGTTCAGTGTTCTTGAAATTGTTAAGAGTAGATTGTTAAAAGTGACCACCTCCTTAGAGGGAAAATATTTAGTTTTTATTAATGTTTATGTTCCCTCTGTTGGTAAGGAGAGGGTTCATTTTTTTAATACCCTTTGAAACATTTTAAAAGACTGTAATACTGATGACGTTTTACTTTTGGGAGGTGATTGGAATTGTACAGTTTCAGATCAGTTAGACCATAACCATATAGAACCTCACCCACAATCTGCTAGAGAACTTTGCTCTATTTTAAATACTTTTGATTTATTAGATGTCTGGCGGAATTTACATTCCACTTCCAAACAGAATTCTTGGATAAGAACAACTTCAAATATTCTATCTTTTTTTTTTTTTTTAATCCTTTCTTTTTATTAGTTTTTTTTTTCACAAAATACACCAAAACAAATAAACAAAACAGCATAATAAAACAAAAAAAAAAAAAACCAAATTATAACAAAACACAAATATATAATCAGATCAATAGGAAGTCAGGCTTTTTAGTACAGACATAGATATTTGAATAACAAATCATAATAATGTCACATAAATATAATAATCTGTTGTCGCATATATGGATCATCAATAGTTAAAGATTCCTACCACCTATTAATCTGTGCTTAAGAATAAGGAAAAGAAAAATCCTATAAGAGTACCTTCTACTCACAGGTTAATAAGTTACATTCAATGATCAAATATTAAATTATATTACCTCAATTTAAACTTCCCGAGTACCTTTTATATGAAATATATTGTGGGGAAAAAAGGGAAAAGGGAAGGGAAAGACTGAAATTCCTGTATTCGTTTCTTATAGTCCAAACTTATAATCTACCCCATCTTAAATCAGATTCCGGACCAACTTTGAGGGAATTGACTGGTTATTACATTAATTAACACATATTCAGTGTTCCTGAGTGGGGTAACTAGTTGAATCTGAAGATTCTCAGACAATGAGAGAATTAAAATTTTCCATTTATTAAAGAATCTCCCTAGTTGAAAGGTAGAGAGGTCTAATAAGCAATACTGTTCAGACATACATTGTTTAATTAAAGCATTTTTACATGCCACAAATTTGGGGGCTTTGCAAGATTTCCAGTCTTTAAGAATTACATTTCTAGTAATAAATATGATTGTATTAATTAGTTCATTTTCTTTGTTTTTTTCTGTATATTCAACTAGAAAAAAAACATGAAACATTTGTATCTTAAATTCTACTGTGAGCTTCCTTTTCAACCAGAAATTAATTTGGTTCCATAGCTGTAATATTTTCGGACAAAACCAGAAATAATGTATAATATTTGCCTGATCTGAACCACATTTAGGACATCCTTGTTTAGTTCCAAACCACTTATTTAACTTAGCATTAGTTATATAAGTTTTCCTAATCAATTTTAAATGTGATCCTCTCCAATTCGTGGGGACCCAAGATTTATTACATAATTTAAAAGATTGCTGTATTTCCTCTATATCTAATCTAGGGAACTCATTGTGCCATCTATCTCTTATATCAATCAGGTATTCTTATCTTGAAAATAATTAATCAAATCATAGATTATTGAAATAGATCTATTACCCGCTTTGTACAATTTAATTATGTTGGTTAGGACTCCTAGAGACCAATTAGGTTTACATTTTATTTGTAAATCATTAATATAATGTCTAACTTGAAGGAAGGCATAGAAATTGTTTTTGGGCAAATCGTAATTCTTGGCGATGTTTATAAATGAATCAATTGTAAGATCTATTGATAGTAACTGTGTAATGTAATTTGAGCTTTTATTTTTCCAGCGATGGAATACTAATTGTTTATATCCTGGTTTAAACTCCGGATTGCCGGTAATAGTAAATATTTCCGTGGAATACGGTTAACATTAATTCTGGGGCACATCAGCTGCCAGGCCTTAATTATATTTTTGAATATTGACATATTAAAAATTCTCTTTGGAATTTTATTCATAGGAGTATGTAATAGAGTTACCAGATTGAATGGAGCAATTAGGTTGGTTTCAATTTAATAAAATTTTACATAATCTTGAGTTGTTAGCCAGTCTAACACATATTTTGCTAATGTCGCTAAGTTATAGGTTTCAATATCTGGAAAGGCCAGACCTGCAGTTAATTTAACGCGTTGTAATTTGTCCAACGCAATTCTAGGTTTGCTCCTATTCCAGATGAATCTGGAACTAATTTTCCTAAAAAACATTATATCATTTTTAGAAAAGTAAAAGCGGAATATTTTGGAGTAGATATAATATTTTAGGATAAAGAATAGTTTTAAGCAACATTATTTGAGATGTCAGAGAAATCAGTAGATTAACCCAGTCTGACAATTTCTTTTCGCATTCTGCAAATATTTTGGGATAGTTTAATTGATAGCATTCATGTAAATTTGTGGACATTAGAATTCCCAGGTATTTAATCTGGTTTGTTTCTTTAAAGGGAAGTTAAAGTTTAAAATCTGGAGGTTTATTTAGCCAAAGCAACTCGGATTTCACAAAGTTAATAGTGCAGCCTGAAATATCGCCAAATTGTCGTATTTCTTTTAATAGTAAAGGTAGAGTCCTTTCTATATCACTTAAGTAGATCAATAAGTCATTAGCATATAAAGAAAGTATAATTTTTTGACCACCTATGTGAATGCCTGGTAAACAACTCCTTAAGAGAATTGCAAAGGGCTGTATTGATAAATTAAAGAGTATCGGGTATAAAGGGCATCCTTGATGGGTACCTCTTTGTAGAATTTTAGGACCTAGACCCATTTACAATAACTGTAGATATTAGGAAATATTCTATCTTTTATAGTTATAAGGATAGTATGAATATTTTTGTACAATATAAAATTATTCCTAATGCGTTTTCAGATCAAAGTTTAATTACTTTAAAAATTGTTATCCCTTCTGTAAAATGTAAAAATTCCTATTGGCATTTTAATACCCGATTTTTGCAAGATTTATATTTTGTGGAATGTTTTACTTTTTTGGGGGGAAATTGGAGAAGTAAGTAAAGTTCTTTTTACTCTTTGCAAGAATGTTGGGATGTTGGCAAAGTGCAAATTAAGCTTTTATTGTCAAACATACACTGAAGATGTTACAGGAAGTCTGAATGTGGCAATAAGTGATTTGGAAGAGGAAATAGTAAACCTTTATAAATCTTTGGAGCAGGAACATAATGTTCAATTAATTGAAGATCTTAATTTAAAGAAACAGTGTCATGTTGATCTGTTGGACATGAAAGTGCAGGTGGCTTTAGTAAGAGCTCACTATCAAAATCTTAAAGATATTGATGCACCAAGAAAAAAAAATTTGGCCTAGAAAAACAGTTGACTCAGCACAAGTTTATCCATTATTTAAAGACTCTCGATGGAAGGGAGTTGTTGGATTTTGCTAACAACTGGAATTTTGCTGTCAATTTCTATCCCAATCTGTTTTCTGCAGAGACTTGTGATGGAACTGAGATGTAACATCTCCTGGATAATCTCCCAAAGCTTGAAAATGAAATGGCCAGTCATTTGGAGTGTTCTCCATCGTATGATGAGCTTTCTATTCAGAGCCGGTTTTTGTGTAAGGCAAAATAAGCAGCCGCCTTAGGATGCCCTCCACAGGGGGGAAACAAGAAGGGGAGAATAAACTGCCTTCAGTGCCTTGCATGTGAATATATTTCCAGAGCGTGCAGTAATGCTCAGTTCTAAAGTGGCTGCCTGTAGTGCACTGCACACACAGCATTAATCTGCACCTGACTTAATCAGCCTGAAGCCGCCTGCTGCAATTTCTAATCTAATGAACCTATTTTTGTATGCTGTGTCTGTGTGGGGCTCTTGCGCTAAAAGGTTAACCTGCCTATCAATCTATGAGTGCTTAGTAACGTATTGAGTCAGTCACTGGCTGCTGTTTGACTGACTGTGACTGAGCGGGAAACGTGAGGGAGGAGACCATCTCCCTCACATTTCCCGCTCAGTCACAGTCAAACAGCAGCCAGTGAGTGACTCCTTACATCACTAAGCAAGCATAGATTGATAGGCAGGTTAACTGTTTAGCACAAGAGCCAGAGCCCCACAGCCACAGTGACAGCACACAAAGGATCAGGATGCCTGGCGCCACATTACTGAGACAGGACTTGTCGCTAAAAGTGAAGGAGCAGAAGGAGCCACCAAGTGACTGAGTGAGGAAGTCGCTGCTGACGCCCACCTGAGACCGGTACCAAAGCCAAAGTGTACATTGAAGAGGTAAGAGGGAAAGGGGGAGTGCAGTTCTGCTTTTTATCCACCTCTACCCTTTATTTCCACAGATAGTATGACTCCTGAGGTCCTGTAGGTCTGGGGTGCCTTTTCTGTTACAGACAGTCTGTCTCAGCCTCCTTCCCTGCAATTGTCAGTGGTGCTGCCTAACATTGTATAACAGGTGTCAGAGTGCACAGCACCACAATGCATAAACCCTCTTTAACAATGCCAGTGCTTGGTCATAGCCATCAACTGAATAAAGCCAGATACAAAAACGACCCCCTCCTCCCACCCTGAGTGCACACCAAGTTCAACTAGTCACTTACTGTGTACTCAGTGGTGTACTCCCTGACTGCTGCAGGGGCTTGATCCAATCTCTGCACTTTGAGTGTCAGTCAGTGCAGCTGAGCAGTGGCACAGTGAATGACACTATACTTCCTTAAAACTAGACAGAAAGGGTCACAACCAGCCCCTTGCTAGCAGTAGGCAATGTGGGGGTTACAAGGCACTGGCACAGTCCACTAAGTATTTGCTCAGTTTACCTGATGGTCAGTCATGGGTGCTTGCAACTCTTTGTAAGGCTGTGAGAATTTGCACAGGGCTGTAAGTCACTGTATGTTTAAGATTGAATCCTATATAATCTTATTTACTTTTTCTTAACATTCTGTTCTAAACAATTACACACACAGTCAATCTGAATCACTTTATGAGGCTTTGAGTATCTGCACAGGGCCCCAGTTTGGGAGTTCTGTCCTGCTATCCTTCATTTGCCTATTTATGTTCTGGGACCACTTAAAACTAGAAATGACAAACTCTGCCCCTAAACCATCATGGCAAGCCTATGGATAACCCAGACTTCACTGCAGGCCATTGCACCATGGTTCTATTTAGAAGAAAAAAAAAAAGGTTGCAAAGGGTATGTGCATCTCTTTCATATTTTTCATGTTATCCCCATTCTCTCTGTAGCTCAGTCACTCTTTACCCCCTCTGTACCTATACTAACAACCAAACCCTCTAGGAGGTACTTGTAGGAAATATGCAATGGATAGCATTTTTGAGATAGCAAGCACACAGAAAAGGTGAGAATGATTTCCTATCTCAAAAATGCTTTCCATTGCATATATCCTACAAGTACCTCCTAGAGGGTTTGATTGTTAGTTATATATAGTTATGCAGCACAACTACTGCCTGATGTGTTATGCAGCACAACCATTGTCTGGTGTGTTATGCAGCACAACCATTGTCTGATGTATTATGCAGCACAACCACTGTCTGATTTGCTATGCAGTACAACCACTGTCTGATTTGCTATGCAGCACAACCACTGTTTGATTTGTTATGCAGCACAACCACTGTCTGGTGTGTAAGGCAGCAAAACTACTGTCTGATTTGTTATTAAGCGCTACCACTGTTTGATTTGCTTTGTAGTGCTACCACTGTTTGATTTGCTATGCTTCATTGCCATTGTTTGATTTGCAATGCCGCACTACCACTGTTTTATTTGCATTTAGCTACCAATCAGCCAGTGCTGCTCCTGAGCTTACACTCCTGATTTTCAAATACAGATACCAAGATAATGAAGAACAATTGATAATAGGAGTTAATTAGAAAGTTGTTTAAAATGATTTGTTCTAGCTGAATCATGATAGAAAAAAATTGGGTTTAATTTCCTTTTAACTAGGATGGTATGTAATGGGGGGGGGGGGGCGGCACAATGTATCCTCACCTGTGTGGCCAAAAATCCTAGCACTGGCCCTGTTTCTATTGCACTTGATGGATTGAGCCATGGGAAATCCCCAGGAATTGATGGCCTCCCAGTGGAGTTCTATAAGAACGTTTGGTCCTTACTTGAGATTGACTTATTTAAAGTGTTTATAGCATGCATTGAATGTGGAGAGTTACCACTGAGTTGTCAAAGAGCTGTAATAACACTGATTACAAAGAAAGGAGATTTATGAGATATTAAGAACTGGAGAACTGAGTCTTTATTATGTAAAAACTATAAAATCTTTTCAAAAGTGTTGGCAAAGAGACTGAAAAATAGTCAGACGTACTGCATGACTAACACATCAATTTATAATAAAAAAATATTGTAAGAGATTTTTTATCTGCTTCAGAGATATTTGGTTTTAATTCTGATCTAATTTCTTTAGAACAAGAAAAAAACTTTTGATTGTGTAGATCATTCCTATTTACTTACAGGTAGATTACAAATTATGGGCACAACGGGGTGCGAAACGAACGCAACAAAAGTTGTTTTATTTCACACCTCATTGCTCTGCCATTACAAGTTTTCAAACAGCCGGCTTGTGCGTGCGATATGGTTGCGTTGAGCTCCATACCGCACAAAATACAAGCGCTGTTTTCACTTGCTCATGCATGCTTTCCTCATAGACATCAATGGGGAGAGCGGGTTAGAAAAAAGCCTAACACCTGCAATCACAGAATGAAAAGCTCTGTAACGTTAAAAATGAACACCCTAAAATAAACCCCACATTTAAACACCCCTAATCTGCCACCTCCAACATCGCTGACAACTACATAAAGTTATTAACCCCTATTCTGCCGCTCCCGATATCACCGCCACCGAAATAAATCTATTAACCCCTAATTTGCCGCTGCCACTATACTAAAGTTATTAACTCCTATTCCCCTGCACCCCAACATCGCCCACACTATAATAAAGATATTAACCCCTATCCCGCCGCTCCCCGACATCGCCGCCACTAAATAAAGTTATTTACCCCTAAAACTCTGGCCTCCCACAACAACCTAAATTAAACTATATTAACCCCTAAACTTAACCGTTACCCTAACCGTAACCCTAACACCCCTTAACTTTAACATAATTAAAATAGAGCTAAATTAAAGTTACAATTATTAACTAAATAATACCTATTTTAAACTAAATGCATACTTACCTGTGAAATAAAACCTAAGCTAGCTATAATATAACTAATAGTTATAGTGTAGCTAGCTAAGGTTTTATTTTTATTTCACAGGTAAGTTTGTATTTATTTTAACTAGGTAGACTAGTTAGTAAATAGTTATTAACTATTCACTAACTACCTAGTTAAAATAAATACAAACTTACCTGTTAAATAAAACCTAACCTGCCTTACACTAAAACCTAACATTACAAAAATAAAAAACACTAAAATTACAAAAACTAAAAAACCTACCATTACAAAAAATAACAAACAAAATTATCCAAACAATAAAAATCATTCCTATTCTAATACCCTTTTTTTTAAAAAAAAATAAAAATAAAAAAAATAATCCCCCAAAAATAAAAACCCCTAATTTATAATAAACTACCAAGGGCCCTTAAAAGGGCCTTTTGTAGGGCATTGCCCTAAAGAAATCAGCTCTTTTTTTACAAAAGAAAAACAAATACCCCGTAACAGTATACAAACCCCCACCCCCCAAACCCACAAAATAAAATAACGTAAAACCTAATCTACCTATTGCCCTGAAAAGGGCTATTGTATGGGCATTCAGCTCTTTTGCTGCCCATTGAAAAAAAAATGGCTATTCTAAAGAGAAAAACCCACCCCAAAACAAAAACAAAAAAAAAAATTACACAAACAAATTATCCAAAATAATAACAATTATTCCTATTCTAATACCCATTTAAAAAAAACACCCTCAAATAAAAGAAATCTAATCTATAATAAACTACCAAAAGCCCTTTAAAGGGCCTTTTGTAGAGCATTGCCCTAAAGAAATCAGCTCTTTTTTGAAACAAAAATTCAAACACCCACTAACATTACAAACCCCATCCCCCCAACCCACAAAATAAAAAAACTAATCTAAAAAAACTCTGAAAAGGACATTTGTATGGGCATTTAGTTCTTTTTCTTGCCCTTAAAAGGGCATTTAGCTCTTTTAAGAAATGCCCAAGCCCTAATTTAAAAAAAAACCCACCCAAAAAACCTTAAAAAAACACTAACCCCTCTTTAGGTCCTCACAGTTGCTGAAGTCCCGCTTGAAGGATCTTCATATGGGCAGCTTTATCTTCATCCAGACGGCTCCATCTTTATCCAGGAGGCATCTTCTATCTTCTTGATTTTGGAAATTCAAATCAGCCAATAGGATGAGAGTTACTGAAAACCTATTGACAATTCAAAACTGACAATAGGATGAGAGCTTCTGAAATTCTATTGGCTGTTGAATTTCCAATATCAAATCAGCTAATAGGAATGCAAGGGACACCATTTTGAAAAGGCTTCCTTGCATTTAAGATTCAGTATACGCCGACCGTATGAAGAGGATGCTCCGTGCCGGATGTTTTCAGGATGGACCTGCTCTGCGCCGCTGGGATGAAATAGAAGATGCCACCTGGATGAAGATGGAGCAGTCTGATGAAGATGGAGTCGCCGGGATGAAGATAGAAGATGCCGCCTGTATGGATGAAGACCTTGCCGTCTGGATGAAGACTTCTCGCCCCTGGATGTCCAGACTTCAGAAACTGTGAGTGGATCTTCGGGGTTAGTGTTAGAATTTTTTAAATATTTTTGGGTGGAATTTTTTTTAGTTTAGGGTTTGGGCTTTTCTTAAAAGAGCTAAATGCCCTTTTCAGGGTAATGCAGTAGTTTAAGTTTTTGTTAGAGTTAGGCTTTTTTTATTTTTATAGGGCTATTAGATTAGGTGTAATTCTTTTTTATTTTTGATAATTTCGTTTGTTATTTTTCGTAATTTAGTGTTTGTTATTTTTTGTAATTAAGTATTTTTTATTTTTTGTAATTATATACTTTGTAATTTTTATAGTTGTGTTAGGATTTTTTTAATATGTATTTTAGTTTTCTTTAATTGGTTTTTAGTATAATTTTAGTTTAATAGTTATTTTATTTTAATTGTTAGTTTAAACTTAGTTTTTTTAATTTGACAGGTAAGTTTTAATTTAATTTAAGATAGGGAAATTGTAATTTTAATATAAAGTTAAGGGGGTGTTAGGGTTAGGGGTTACTAGTTTAAATTAGTTTATTGCGATGTGGGGGCTTTGGGTTTAGGGGGTTAATAGTTTAATTAGTATATTTCCTGGTGGGGGCTTGCAGTTTAGGGGTTAATAGGTTTATTATAGCAGCGGTGGTGTCGGGGAGCGGCAGAAATAGGGGTTAATAACTTTAGTATAGTGGGGGCGATGTGGGTGGATGGCAGATTAGGGGTTAATAATATTTAAATAGTGTTTGCAATGCAGGAGGTGGTGGTTTAGGGGTTAATAACTTTATTATAGTGGTGACGATGTCAGGGAGCGACAGAATAGGGATTAATAAATGTTATTAGTGGCGGCGATGTCAGGAGAGGCAGATTAGGGTTAATAACTTTAATATAGTGTTTGCAATGCGGGAGGGCCTCGGTTTAGGGGTTAATAGGTAGTTTATGGGTGTCAGTGTACTTTGTAACAGTTTAGTTATGAGTTTTGTGTAACAGTTTTGTTGCGTAAAACTCATAACTACTGGTCTCAGATGGCGGTACAGATCTTGTCGTTATCGGGTGTACCGCAAGCTTTTTAGCCTCATCGCAAAACTCGTAATGGCAGTGCTATCGAAGTCCCATGAAAAATCTTATTTTTTATGAGTGCGGGGCTGACGTTGCGTTACAGGCTAAAAGGCTTGCTGTACAGCTATACCGACAAGACTTGTTGTTTTAACACTGAAATTACAATTTTTTAAGTGTTAAGACATGAACGCACAACTTGTAATCTAGGTGTTAGTGTTTAAAAATGATTTGGATTTGGTGAATTTTTTTCAAGCTGCATTTGTTTGCTTTATTATAATATTTACAGTATATTAAAAATAAATGGTAGTATTACTTATTTTCCTGTAAAGAGAGGTATTCGACAAGGATGTGCTTTATCTGGGATGTTATATGCATTATCTATTGAGCCATTATTGTATAGACTGTGTAATGTTTAAAGTGGTATTTCTATTCTGGAATTGCAGTTGCACCAGTTAAGGTTTTGGTTTATGATGATGATTTGTTGAATATTGTTAATAATCAGCAAGATTTGGATGCTTAAAATGAGTCGGAACATTTTTGAAAGAGCTTCATCTGCAAGAATTAATTGGGCTAAGAGTAGTGCGGTACTTGTTGGGAGGTGGCAAAATGTAACCCCCTCCTTTTTTATCTGAACATTTACAGTGGGCACGGTCTGGTTTTAAGTATTTAGGATTTTTTGGGGGCAATGAGAGAGAAGTTCTAAGGAATTGGGATGGTGTCATGGAAAAGTGGATTCTAGACTGGATAAATGGAGATGGCTCTTCCCCCAGCTCTCTTTCAGAGCTAAAGTTTTGATTATTAATAATGTGATTTTTTCTATGCTTATGATAAACTTGTTTGTTTAGATCCTCCTTTTTCCTTGATTCATGATATACAAAAAGTTTTGCTAGATTTCTTTTGGGATGGAACTCATTGGGTAAAACAAGTTGTTGTTTATTTGCTAAGGTAAGAAAGTGGTCAGGGTGGTGATTGACATTTGTGCAAGAATTGTTACTTTTAGGATTCAAGTTGTTCAAAAACGTTTATATCTGCCAGAGTCTTTTTTTTTTTTTTTTGAAGGGTTTTGCTTGTGCAAAGGTTGGTAGGATTATTGTATGAAATTTTGTTTTTTTTGTTCTTAATAGATTAAAAATCTTTAGACCTTTCAATTTTGCCAAGTTTTTATAGAGGACTTTTGAATGCTTGGTAATTATTGAAATATTATTTAAAAGTGTAGAATATAGATTGGTATTGTTTTTTAGAATTTCCTCTGATTTATAATGATCTGTTAAATGGTCCTCTTTTAAAGTCTAAAAGTTTCACAAGTTTACTTATTTATACTATAATCGTGTTTGTAATGCGTCCTTTGCTGTCGCCAGTTGCGCACACATCCTCAAAGGAAAGTTGGCTGTGCGAGGAGGGTTGATTCCGAAAATTCCATTTTCAGAATCCACATGGATGCAGCAAAGGCAAATGGAGTATTACAAAAAAAAACCTAACCGCCCGCAATAAGTATTGAAAAAAAATTTAACGGGGGGGGCGACTGGTGACTGACTGGTCATGCTTAAACACAGCTCCACTGTAATACAGGGTTAATGGGTGTAAAAGCCGACTTTTATTTCAAAAACAAAAAGGCTATCCATATCATCCGGACAGCTAAGGGGCCTGGAATCTAACAATCTCCTTCTGATGACCCGTAGCAGCTCTGGAGTGAGTTAGAGAGATGCGGACTAACATAGCAAGCCGCATCACCACTGCAGGTGTGATCATCCTGGCAAGATAACCTGATTCCTCACCTTATCTGCTCTCCTGGAAGAACGATTTGCAGCAGACAGCAGGCGGTTTGGCAGCTCAGGTCAAGGGGAGGCTGTGGCTGATCCGGATTGAGGGCCTACGGCTGGGCCTATTTTTCACACCGCATCTACAGCGGTCTAGGCGACACCTGCTCAGAGGTCTCTGTGGCGGAGGTGCAGAACTTTATTCAGACCCAGGATCTTCAGGAGACATACCCGCAACGGGACAGGAGCAGCCCCAGTACGCAGTGGGGATAAAAGTAACCAGAGCCATTTCACCTTGCCACGTGGCCACGGCCTAGAAGTAAGTGCCTGCAGGTTCGCCACATGCAATAAATAAGGGCTAAAAGGGACATACAATAAAAGACATACAGCAGCCAATATAGCTAAGGGATTGTTTTAGTACAGACACAGGAGGCACCAAAGATAAGGCAGACTATACAGGGCCCTGCACAACTGAACTTGGACAAGGTGAAAGTCCTAAAGAAAGGCTACAGCACACTGATAACTTTCCATACCTAGGGCAGGCTTTGTGGATATAGGCAGCATACTATAACCTAAGCACTACTGTCCCTTATGTTAAGCCTGATTTGGGCTAGCCTTACCTGCTCTGAAAGTAACATTAACCATCTGTGCGCATTACTGAACTTTACCCTCCATTCATCTCAGGAAGCTCTCAGGCCACACAGCTTTAATTTCACAAAAAATGTGGTGCTAACTGTGCTAATGGTGGGAGGGGGGGGGACCTTGAGTCACTGAGTTTTTCTCTTATTTTTTCTGTTTTATATCACTGACTCACTCTCATACTCAGTTTGTTTGGAACCTGCTCCTTTATCATTATCTGGTGTTCTGGTGCTTGGCAAAGGCCCCTAATTCAATAATTAATTAACAAGAGACAGCCTAAATAAGCCGTGGGCCCTAAAAGGACAGTGGCAGATCATTTTAACCCTATACCCCCCTCTACACTAGGGACTCTCAGGACAGTCTAACTATGTCCCAACCTACATGATCTGATACCATTACCACAACTTTCCAAGCACTGCAAGATGCTGCCCCACCAAATGTGACCCCTGCCTTTATATTAGACTCTCCTCAAATCCTTACTAGAGTCACATCATTCCTCCTTTCAAACCCAAATTACTGCCTCTCTAGCTGATTTGCTGAGAGATCTCACTTCCACTTCAAAGAGGTTAGACACTGTGGAAAGAAAATAGGAAGATACGACAGTGGACCAGGCCAATGTTTTTGTCCTATGCTCAAAATTTAGCCGAACAACTAACCATCTTGGAAGAAAAATGGCAGATATGGAGAATCGCTCCCGCCGTAATAATTTGCGGCTGCGGGGAATTCCGGAAAGTGTGGCCCTGGTGACTTATTACCGTTTCCTGACAGAGTATTCTGGATGTGTGGCACCTCCTTCCAACCCAACAAAGGCCTTATTGATAGGGCTCACAGGGCTTTGCGCCCAGAAAGTTTGTCCTCTGATAAACCTAGGGATATCAATTGTGAGGTTGCACTTTTACACGTACAAAGAGAGACTGGTTGAGAGCATCTCTCTAAACCCTACTCTTCCTGATCAATTCCAGAATATAAATAGCTTTGCTGATCTCTCCTTCCGTACACTCTAACAGCGGAAATCAATTTTGGGGACTTTACAAGGTTTTTCTCAGGGCCCGCAACATAAAATACCTTTTGGGGACACCCGACCAGGCTCATAGTCCTTAAAGATAATCAACAGCATTTCATCACTACATTGGAACAAAGCCAAAGTCTCATGAAACTGTAGTGACTCTCAGATGCCATCACATAGCTCCCCACGAACTCCACTGGACCCGTCAGCCCCACAGTGGGACCCACTTCGACAGAGTGACTCTGGTGCTTCTGCTGGCCCGAGCACAAGAAGAAGAAGATAGCTGAACAAGAGATGGTACCAAGGGTAACATGTCTGTTAATTGTTTTGTATGCCCTGGTTCTGTGGAAAGACTGTAAGATACCCTTAACTGTATGGTTTCCATATATCCTATGTTACTGTCAAAAATGAGACAGTGTATATGTGTGTTTTTTTTTTTGTTTTGTTTTTCTCTAGGTTGTCATATTCATGAGAACTGCCATTTTTTTTTCATTGTTTATATTGCTCTAGTTTTTAATGCTCCTACATATGTTGTCGCTTCTACTTAAGAGCCTTGTTATAGATTGCCTATGTTTTTTTAGCACACCTGCCTTAATGACCCCTGCCCACTTACAAAATTGCTATCCCCTGATCTACTACTAGGAGTACCCCTTCTCCCCCGCTCGGCTGGGAGGTGTTGAGATTCCACTCCCACAGGCCTGGGTCCTCCTCCCACTGCATACATTAAGCTGGGTTTTGGATCTATAAGGGGGATGTTTTATTTTCTGGGGAGATTCCACCAGATTAGCTATTCTTGGGAATTATCTGAGCACCCTCCCCTGTTTTGGTTATATTGGCCACCAATGGTGTTGGTTGTATTGGGCCCCCAGAATCAGGGTGTAATCTAACCTCAATGCATAATGTGACTTTGATTTCTCCCATACCTAGTACATTAGCCTGGTGCACTCGCTTTATTATCCTTGTATACCTCAACCCTCACTGGACCCTAACTAATTACTAGATGTACTTCTAATTTTGCTAAGGCTAGGGGGGGAGTAACAGTAATTGTTGGTCATTGCGTGATACAAAAAGTACACCAAATTCACTTGGTGTATAAAAAAAATAAAATAAAAAGTGATTGAATTAAATTACAAAATATTAAAGGAAAATATATATTACAATTTAAGGATATGTGTGATCCATGTGGTTTCTCCTTCCTCTTGATGAATTAGGGTTTTCCTTCAAACCTCCAAAATAAAAACAAATACAATTATAGTGCAATGTGTTTAATAACAAAGATATTATTCACACAAGTGGTCCCTCCAGGGGGCTACTCACACTTTGAAGAGCCAACCAGGCTCTGGGTTTAGACACACACCCGGTTTTTATACTGCCAGGCTTCCAGTATAACTCCAAACAGAGACCGCTGCTTCAGTAAAATATATTTTTATTAAAATACATATAAAAATGTTTAAAAAGCCACACATAATACTCTCGCAATATTAGTTACTCAGCTATCTGTTCCCCTTTTTGTGGGGAGCGGTATAACAAATTTTGTATGGACTTGTGGTAAAATAGCCTGCCAAATGGCTTAAGCTTATCCCCAATCTAATAAAATGTCAAACCCTCGATACCTGTCCTGGTAACCAAATTGTTTTTAGAAGAGTGGTGGCAATAGAGTTTCCAAAGTACCGACGTACATTTTGCCGTAAGGCGTATGGCTTTTTTTTTCATGAATATGACAACCTAGAGATGTAGTGGATCCCGCAACATAAAATAACATTGGGGACACCCGACCAGGCTCATAGTCCTTAAAGATATTCAACAGCATTTCATCACTACATTGGAACAAAGCCAAAGTCTCATGGAAACTGTGGGACTCTCAGATGCCATCACATAGCTCCCCACGAACTCCACTGGACCCGTCAGCCCCACAGTGGGACCCACTTCAACAGAGTGACTCTGGTGCTTCTGCTGGCCCGAGCACAAGAAGAAGAAGATAGCTGAATAAGAGACGGTACCAAGGGTAACATGTCTCTTAATTGTTTTGTATGCACTGGTTCTGTGGAAGGACTGTAAGATACCCTTAACTGTATGGTTTCCATATATCCTATGTTTACTGTCAAAGTGAGATGGTGTATACGTGTGTTTTTTTTTGTTTTGTTTTTCTCTAGGTTGTCATATTCATGAAAGAACTGTCAAATTGTTTTCATTGTTTATATTGCTCTAGTTTTAATGCTTCCACATATGTTGTCGCTTCTACTTAAGAGCCTTGTTATAGATTGCCTATGTTTTTTAGCGCACCGGCCTTAATGACCCTGCCCACTTACACTAATTGCTATCCCTGATCTACTACTAGGAGTACCCCTTCTCTCCCCTCAGTTGGGAGGTGTTGAGATTCCCCTCCCACGGCCCGGGTCCTCCTTGCAGTGCATACATTTAGCTGGGTGTTTGGATCTATAAGGGGGATGGTTAATTTTCTGGGGAGATTCACCCAGATTAGTAGATTAGTTATTCTTGGGAATTATCTGAGCGCCTCCCCTGTTTTGGTTATCTGGCCACCAACGGTGTTGGTTGTATTGGGCCCCCAGAATCAGGGTGTAATCTAACCCCATGCATAATGTGACTTTGATTCTCCATACCTTAGTACATTAGCACGGTGCACTCGCTTTAATATCCTTGTATACTTCAACCCCTCACTGGACCCTAACTAATTACTAGATGTACTAATTTTGCTAAGGCTGGGGGGGAGTAACAGTAATTGTTGGTCATGCGTGATACAAAAAGTACTTGGTGTATAACAAAATAAAAATAAAAAAGTGATTGAATTAAATTACAAACTATTAAAGGAAAATATATTACAATTTAAGGATATGTGTGATCCGTGTGGTTTCTCCTTCCTCTTGGTGAATTAGGTTTCCTTCAAACCTCCAAAATAAAAACAAATACAATATAGTGCAATGTGTTTGTTAACAAAGATATTATTCACACCAGTGGTCCCTCCAGGGGGCTACTCACACTTTGAAGAGCCAACCAGGCTCTTGGTTCAGACACACACCCGGTTTTATACTGCCAGGCTTCCAGTATAACTCCAAACGCAGATTATATTTCCCTTTCAACACCCTTTCTCTAATTATTAACTATTTTTTTATTATTCAACTCTTGCTTTGTACACAGGTCTATCAGTCTTGTCCTTTCTATTTTGGCTGCTCATTCTCTAATTGATAATCTCTTTGTATGCCATCCTATCCACATATACAGAATCATTAAAGGGACAATAAACACTTTTAGATTCTAGTATAAAATGTTTAATTATGTGTTGATAAAACAATTTGCAGTATACTATCATTATTTATTTTGTCCACTTTTCCTGTAATTTCATTCTGCAAATTGTGAGCTTTTACAGTTCCTGTTAGAATGTGCACTGCTATACTTCACACATTCATTGGTTGCACAATCTAAAGACTGTCTTTAATTGGTTACAAGAGACTAGAAAACTTGGTTACCACACTGCAACGCCCATTACTTTATGAACATTAAAACTTTATACTTACTGCTTCAATTGATATTATTAAAAGAAATGCACCTGCATATTATTCTAAGGCTAATATTTGTTGTGAATGCATCATTCTAACTAGCATTTGTTTAGCGTTTAATGTTTCTTTAAATCTACAAAAACTAAAAAGACTCACTACTTCTAGGTATTCCTCCCTATGCAGCATACATTTTTTTTTCTTCCCCTTTTCTAACAATAATCTTTCCTTGATACAAGACTTTGCTAGATAGTTTTGTGATCTTCAAGTATTGGTTCCTCTGTTAAGTTTTGGTTCTCAATGCCATGTATTTGAAATGTTCGACATAATATACGCTCCAGCGAGATCAATCCAATGCAAATTGATGCTTGCGTTATTCGAGTGTTATACTGATGATTGGCCTTCACATTCGACTCTATTTGACCCTCTTACCAATTTATCAAATATTCAACAGGTACTCTCGTGTCTCTTCCAATGCAGCAGTCCTCAAATGCCATATAAATCAATGGGAGTTTGATAAATGTTTTGTTCTATGCTGTTGTCGTTGCAGACAGTTAACAATGAACATGCAGAAATTTTTTTAAATTTGCAACACTTTTATGACGAGGAAGGAGGATATTAATGAACCATCTAAATCATAAAGTCTAATAAAAATGTTTAAGTTCCCTTTTATCTTTTGTGATTGCTACTACCATAATAAAACTATTAAGCCCTAAATCGCCGGCCCACCGCTTGCAACTACTGTAATAAACCTATTAACCCCTAAACCGCCAGCCCCCCGCAACGCAACTATTAAAATAAACCTATTAACCTCTAAACCGCTGTCCCCCCACATTGCAACTGCTAAACTAAACCTATTAACCCCTAAACCTAATACCCCCCTAATTTTAAATTAATTTTGCAATATAACTATCCTTAAATAAATAAAAACTTACCTGTGAAATAAAAAAAACTAAGTTTAAACTATAAAGTAACACAACATTACTATTTTTTTTATTTTTTTATTTTTATTGAGGTTAATAAGATACAACATACATGTTATATTCCAAAAGATATAGAACTACAAGCTAAAAAAACATCAAACAAGTATATTATTGCATCACATACTGTAAATATAGAACAACCCAAACCTCATTTTTTTCTCTTGCTATGAAGTATACTTATACCATATTATGGAGCCTATCTATAAAGACCGCTGCTCCATAACCTGTCCTCCTGCTCTGAGCAGGCGGACAGACATCATCGCAATTCAACCCGATCGAGTACGATCGGGTTGATTGACACCCCCTGCTGGAGCCGATTGGCTGTGATTCTGCAGGGGGCGGCAATGCTGCAATGCTGAATACTGGAGAGTGTATTACTCTCCGTATTCAGCGAGGTCTGGCGGACCTGATCCACACTGTCGGATCAGGTCCGCTAGACTTTAATAAATAGAGGCCATTGCCCGTGATCAAGGAAAAATTGAGCACAAGTATATATAACCAATATTCGAGTCATAACGTGCAAGCTGTAATATTTAAAATTTTAAACTCAACTTATAGGAGGTGCTAATAAATGAGCATAATAGTTGAAGAGTTACTGTTAAGAGAATAAGAGATTAATTAGAGGTGCGGTATAAGCAAGATAAACCGCTTAGTTAGTCCTCCCTAACTAGGGGGCACATTATAAGTGGTGTGGGGGGGGGGGTGGTTAGCTAAATATGTTAAATAGCATGGACTAAGAGTCATGCGTCTACGCAACACATGGTAAAATCGGTATATAAGCATATGATAAGAATAGAGTGCTGACATTAAAAAATATGTACATCTAACAAGGCTTTAAACCTAAGATCACTCATGTAGAGTCAAGCTAGATTTTGTGGAACTATTAAGAAGGACTACATAAAGCTGTAGGAGGATAAAGTGTGACACTTAAGAGTTAACAGGATTAAAGGGAGCAGGGGACTTGTACATGTTGAGGGGGCTGCGTAGAGAGGGGGACAGAAAGCTAATTTTCAGTGACAAATTTATTGGTGATTAATATAATTCTGTTCAGAAGTTTACTTGGGTTTCAACTAAGGTTGCTGAGATAGACGGTAGCCTGTAAGTACGTTCAAAAAAAAAAAAGATCCCAAGCAACATGTGTAAAGGCAGTATCTGAGCTAAAATCAATACTCTGGCTAACAGGTATCTCTCTATGGTACGCTGACATCAAAATTCGAAGTGTGTTGGTTTTATCTAATGTTTCCCATCAGGGGCCCCCACTTACCCCCAACATGAACACCCAAACGGAGAGTATAGTAACAGTGTATTAACAGTACCTGCTATATTAATATCAGCAATAGGGTAACAATGGTAGCTGCGTACATCTATTCATACATGCATATATCAGCCCTTTCCCACTGGTCTAGGTTTAGAGTAATAAATATTATACTTTCTCCCTTAGTAAGGTGTGAACATGCCGCCCCGGCCGCTGGAAGCACGCCACTAAGGGTAAAGCAATAGCTTAATGGGTAGAAGATTGTGAGAGAGATATTGGAATTTTATCAGTTCCAAGCAGCTGACTAAGATTAAATACCTTATAGATTCGCAGACTGAGCAGTGGGACAAGATACATACCTACTCAGCTAAAAGAGTAACACAGCTATGTATAGGTAGCGCAAATAACAAATAGTTATCAACAATAACAACACCAAGATTTATCCTGAACAGACAAAGTCCTTACTAGGTAATCGTCTGGTCGTGTCCATAGTTCTAACCTTTACCCCTCTATACCTCACCCATCTCTTGTAAAAGGGCTTCTATCGGCATGGTTGTTAAATGAATCCATAGACCATCCTGGCTGGGGGTGGTAGCTTGGGCAAGCAAACTGCTTAGGTCCCACCTGTGAATTTACAGCTTCTTTGTAGTTGTGGGTCGCTGCTCTTTCTTACCCTTGGCCCCTATTGCTGGATATCGAACCTCCTTTGTGGCCTTTTCACATTGATGCTGCCCGTTTGCATTGCTCCAGCCTCCAGGAGCTTGCATCCCCGTACAGGGCTGATATAGTGTCTAAAGGCTAGAGTGAGGGGATCTCTTTGTGCCGTCTTCCTTCTTACCAGTAGTTGAGCTCGCGGAGTCTTCAGGCTCCCAGCGCCATGTGGAATGATCAGCACCATGTTCTGCAGGGATGAGATAGCTTTGCGCAATATCTTGGTTGCAGTCCCAGAGCTCTGATTTCGCTGTAAGCCATAGCCTGCTGTCTGCTTGATCTCCATCTGTGCAAACAACTGAATTAAGCTCCGTTGTAGGTTCCTGAAGTGCTGAGTCAATATAGATTGGACCCTCTGCTCCCAGGCGCCCACTGCCTTCATTACTGTTGAGGGGTAATGTTTGATATTGTAAATTAGGTTGATATGATATTCTGAGGCTACTGCCTTTCCTTGGTAAGCTGCCATCTTTAAGTTCTCTGATATCTTGATCACTGAGTGGTTTGTTTTGACTCTGTATCTGATCTCGTAGTAAAAAGCTTTTGTATGCTCCCATTGGATGTGTCACATATGGCTGGGACTAAGCTTTATGTGACTTTATACTGTCAGATGTGATAAATAGATCCCTTTTAGTTGATCTAGAGTCGGGAGGTCTGTAAGAGTGCGGCCATCCACTTTGGCAGTTAGCTCCGCTCCCCAACATTACTATTTTAAAACAATAAAATTAACGAAAAATAAAAAAACGAAATTACAAATTTAAAAAATCCTAACACTACAAAAAATACAAAAAAATTACATTACAAAAAATAAAAAGATATTAAAAAAAATTGAAAAATAATAAAAATTACACCTAATCTAATACCCCTATAAAAAAACAAAAAAGCCCTACAAAATAAAAACACTCCCTAACCTAACAATAAACTACCAATAGCCCTTAAAAGGGCCTTTTGTAGGGTATTGCCCTAAGTTAAACAGCTCTTTTACCTACAAATTAAAAAGTCCCCCTAACAGTAAACCCCACACAACCAACCCCCCAAAATAAAAAAACCTACGGTAAGTCTAAAAAAAAATCTAAGCTACCTATTGCCCCTAAAGGGGCATTTGAATGGGCATTGTCCTTAAAAGGGCATTCAGCTCTTTCACTGCCCATCCTTAATCTAAAAACAAAAACACCCAAAATAAAAACAAATCAAAACCTAACACTAACCCCAGAAAATCTACTCACAGTTCCTGAAGCCTGGACATCCTTCTTCATCCAGGCGGCTACATCTTCATCCTTCACGGGGGCATCTCCTATCTTCATCCCGGTGGCATGTAGCATCGTCGCTGGCAGCGCAGGCATCAAGCATGGAGAATCCTCTTCATATGATCACCGCCGTACACTGAAGCTTGAATGTAAGGTACCCTTTTAAAAATGTTGTACCTTGCATTCCTATTAGCTGACATTTTCAAATCAGCCAATAGGATGAGAGCTACTCATTCACATTTTCACATTCATCTTTTGTTTCCCTCCCTTTGTCACATACCTGCTTTTCAATTGATATAAAGGCCAGCTACTTATATAAATAAATAAAAACAGTAGAATTGCATAATCATCAAGTGCATTATAAAAAAGACAATGCAATAGCACTTACTGAATGCCAAATGAGCAGTAGATTTGTTTACAACAATTTTCACAATGTACTTATGTTTGCCGGTCCACCTGTATCATGTGACAGCTATCAGCCAATCACTGTCTCATATACAATGTAAATTCTTACACATTCTCATTAATATCTCGAGGCTCAGAATGTGTGAATATTAAAAGTTTGTGCACAATTGAATAATGGAATTGATATTGGAAAGTATCTTAAAATTGCATGCTCTATCTGAATGATCAAGGTTTAATATTGACTTTAGCATCCATTTCATCATTTTAACATCTCTTTTGTATTTTATTTTTGACTTCTTGAACATTTCCTTTGCAGCTCCTCAAACCACAACTTCATCTTAAAATGAAAGAATTCTATGTAAAAAAACATTGCATAACATGACCCTTCCAACAGTGCCTGGTTCTTTAGATGCTGATTTTCACCACATTCAGTTTGCTACTGGACCGTGAGTTCTGGAATTTCATCATAGTACTTTATTGGTGTTTTAGGTATCTTCCCACAGTAATCTTTAAAAAGTGTTAGTACCTATCCATCAAAGAGGATGAGAATTCAAGGACAGTCCATTTGGTAGGTCCAACTTGACTATTCATAAAAACTTTACCACTCTTAAAGGGACATTAAACCCCAAAAAAATTTCATGATTCAGATAGAGAATACGATTTTTAAAAAGTTTCCAATTTACTTCTATTATCAAATGAATTTAATTCTTATGTTATTCTTTGTTTAAGAGATACCTAGGTAGGCAGCGTGCACATGCCTGAAGCCCTACATGACAGGAAATAGTGCTGCCATCTAGTGCTCCTGCTAATGTATAACATTGCGGCAAAACTGCTGCAATATAGTGCTGCAGACACATGCACACTCTTGAACTTATATTTCTGCTTTTGAACAACGAATAACAAGAAAACTAAGAACATTTGACAATAGAAGTTAATTAGAAAGTTGTTTAAAATTGTATATTCTATCAAAACCCCAATTTTTTCTTTTATGATTTAATGTCCCTTTAATCTAACTCTTTCCATTGTCCAGGCTCTTATTCTATGATGCTCTGTGTATTACAGATAAATTAATGTTGTTTCTAAGCATTACAAATAAAAGAGGGCATTTTACAATGTATGACTTTTTTTTTTTAAAGTTTGTTCTTGTGCTTAAAAGAAAAAAAAATATTTTTGTAAGCTTGTGGTGTGTCATTGTCTACCAATATATCTGTGGGACTTGTCATTATCAGTGAGTGATTCTGATTTCAAAATCAATTTAAAGTCTTTAAGACAGCATTTCTTATGATAAATAGATTATAATACAATTGTTATACTTTTGCATATTCATGATACAGTGGCCGATTTATCAATGTCTGGCGGACATGATCCGCTGTAGCGGATCATGTCCACCAGACATTGCTGAATGTCGACAGCATACGCTGTTGGCATTTAACATTGCACAAGCTGACCACCGCCTCACAAACTAACCATTGCACAGGCTGACCACAAGCTGACCATGCTGACCACCACCTTAAGACCGCTGCTGCTTAACTCCTGTTTCCAGCAAGCCTGAAGGCTCGCACAGAAACAAATGCATTGGGGCCGATTGACCGTTTGATTAATCGGCCCCATAATGTGTTTGCATTAATTTGCCTTTAAGATAAAGCCTCTCATATACCTTTTCTCCTGGGATTAACAGACATCTCTTCAGTTAAATTTGAAATATTATGCATCCAAAACTAATATCCCAAAGCACTATTGACCTCATTCAAATGTACTACTTTCGAGATTCATTGTGGTCAAAATTCAAGCATACTAGCTCTATGAACGATCACTGTATATATAGAAAATGGCGAAATATATGCACTAAACAAACAAAATTGGCCAAGGCCCAATATTTCTGTGAAAAACTGAACAATAACATATCAAACCCTAGAAAGTTTTGGAAAGTCAGAAATAACTTACACACTCCCCCAATCCACCCCCAACCCTCCACTGTCAAAGTTGACAACCAAACCCTGCAACTTCCTTTAGAAGTAGCAAATGCCTTTAACAATTATTTTGTCAGATGCTCCACCAGCCTGATTGACAAACTAATAAATGACACACATCCTGAAACTACAAATGTGGATCAGGCCCCACTAAATCTACAAAGACCCAATATAGAAAAGTTCAATTTTAGACCTGTACCCATCAATGTCGTTAAGAAACACCTTAATAATCTAAAAATGAAAAACCAGTCTGGACCTGATCAAATCCCAGCAATGCTGTTGAAACTCCTAAACCTGTCACAACCCTAATTAATGAATTCCTTGGTGCCTGGATACATACCCAAACTTTGGAAGACTGCAAGAGTAGTGCCTATCCATAAAAGTGGGGAGTTAACCTTGGTTAATAACTATCGCCCAATTTCATTGCTCCCAGTATTGTCAAAAATCTTAGAAAAATTAGTCCATACACAACTATGTGAGTATTACCAACAATCTAACTATATGGCCCCTGTTCAATCGGGTTTTCGACCGAATCACTCCACTACAACTGCCCTCCTAAAAGTTTGCAATGACATCCAAACTGGCATGGAACAAGGAGACCTGAATGGAGCTATTTTCCTTGATTTTGCAAAGGCCTTTGACACAGTAGACCACAACATACTACAGCTCAAACTAAAAAACTCAGGTATTGGTGATCATCCACTAACCTGGTTTCGATCATATGTATCGGATCGATCGCAGTATGTCTCCATTTCTGACAGCAACTCCCTCCCTCTCCCGGTCACGTGTGGTGTTCCCCAAGGTTCCATTCTCGGCCCCCTACTATTCACACTATTTATAAATGATCTGCCAAATGTCTGCAAATCCTCAACTGTACATATGTACGCAGATGACACGGTATTCTATGCAAACAAATCCGATCTGCCGCAGCTTGAGGAAGTGCTCCAAGACAGAGGTAGAAAAGTGAATCTCAAAAAACAAACTCTTCCTAAACACTGACAAAACTGTCACAATGATCTTTAGAATGGTACCTAAATTACACAAACTACAAAATTCCCATCTACGCATTAAAACAAAATCAAATAGCACACTGAACACAGTCCAGTCTTTCAAATACCTGGGTATGTTGTTAGACCCCAATCTATCTTTTGGCCCCACATAGAAAAACTTGCATCTAAACTCTATCAAAACTAGGTGCCCTGTACAGTAACAAATCCTGCCTCAGTCCTACAGTAAAGGAAAAGATTGTACAGCAAATGCTGATGCCAATCATGGATTTGGAGATGTAGTATATGCACCTGCACCGCAAACTCACCTTAATAAACTAAATACACTGTATAACTCGTTCTGCCGCTTTGTGCTACAATGTAACTACAAAACCCACCATTGTGACATGCTAAAAGAACTAAACTGGCTGTCACTGGAATCCAGACGCACCCTTCATCTTATCCAGCCTTGTTTTTAAGAGCTTTTCTGGGAAGCTCCCACCCTACCTGAGCAGAATGCTCTCCCCGGCTGTTCCCACCTCCCATAATCTCCGATCAAGTACCAGCACATTATTTAGTCTGCCTCCATACAAAAATAAAGCAGCTCGGTCCTTCTTTTCCTACAGAGCACCACAATTATGGAACAACCTCCCGCACACTTTAAAACCTTCCCCAAGCCTAAAATCTTTTAAGAGATCCCTCTCTGCATATCTCAAAACAGAATGCACCTGTCATGGTTGATTATATATTTCCTACCTATTCTATGTTAAATTTTGCATATATTGTGTATTAATATTGGTTTTGTATTTTATTGTACCCTATTGTATCAGTGCAATGTTTTATGGACCCAGGACATACTTGAAAATGAATATTTTATAAATAAATGTGGGAAAAGAAAACTAACAAAAGAAACTGATACTAATTTGACTGGGTACTAATGAACAAACAGTGAACAAATGTGCCAGATGTGCTGTAGGGCTAGATAATAGACTGTTATCCCCTCACTGTTGGCCTCCATGTCTGTGTAACTTTTTATATGTTAAATTTAATAAAGTTGATATTTTAATATAGCCACTGAGTAGTGCCTGCTTTTGCGTTCCTGGATCTCTGTTGATAATAGCATAATCTTTATAAGCTTGCCCTTTAAAAAAAAAAAAAAAAAACAAGAAAATGACCTTACCCCAAATGCTGGTGATAAATAAAGAAAGAAACTGGCATAAGGTAGGTACTTAATGCCCAGGATCTCTGCATGCATTGGAACAAATTAATTATAAATTATTGTAAAATAAAATATATTTTTTTTATTTGCCAACGTTAAGTGAAGTTTTTTGGGGTAAATAAGGTGTTTATGCATTTAATATTTAAACATTCAATTACTATGTTTATTTATTAGACAATAGAAGAAAAAATTGCAATGGAAAGTTTTTTTACACTCCCTTTAACTGAACAGTTGTGCCAGTAAAGGGCATGGAGGGGTTAATCCTGGCACGTAAAGTACACAATGTGCTTCTATTAATGCATTTTGTGAGTTCTAAATAGATATTTTTAATTAGGGACTGAATTTTTCAATATAGATTGGTGCTGCCCAGTGTGTCTTGTGTTTTAATCAGTTTTAATAATAGATTTAAAGAATCTGCGCTGGGAAAAAAAACAGTCTAAGCAACACACTGAACATATGCAAACCTCAAAGCCTAAAAAATATAATACTCAAAACAAACTTAAATGTGTGTGTGTCACAAAAAAATAGTGTCAACAAAGCTGTATTAAATTTTAATATTGAAACACATTTTATTTACCAAAAAGCATTCATACTGCTGATTTATAAAAACAAGGATCCTTGTAAGAAACTACTTCCTTAAAAGGGACAGTATACAATATAATAGTTTTTTCCTTAATGTGTTAACAATTACTTTTTTTACCAGTTGCAGAGTATAAAATGTATGAGATTTTTTTTTTTATGCTTATTTGTGTATATGAATGAGCTGATTTTGTGTTTTGAAGCCACGACCTAATAAAATGGGTTGAGCTTGTAGGTATAATCAGATCTCATTACTTCATCACATTGTGTAAATATACCTGCTTCTTTATCTTATATCTGTCCATAAACCAATCACCAATACTTGGAGAGAACAATGGAAAATCATCATTGTATTACCTTATCTCTTCTATAACCCACTGGGAGTGTAATTTCTTCTGCTGGCTGTGTTAACACAGCTTGGCCTTAAGGCCAAAAACTTTCAGGATGGGTGGGGATACCACAGGCTAAATAAACTATTTCAAATGCCAATATAAGGGTAATGTAAATACTTGTAAACAATTTAATACACTCCAGCAGGTAAAGTGGATCATTGGGAACAAATTAAAGGGGAGAACATTTTTGAGTAAACTGTCCCTTTAAAAAAACACACATTTTTTTTTGTTCAGATTTAAGATCTTATTATCATCATAATCAACTTGTTAAAAGAGTTCCTTCTGTAGTCTGTGTTTAATGTACTTATTCTATTTATTTCTTCCTTCAGTAATCCTTCTTTCGTATTGTTTATTCACAAGCTATGCCTTGTTAAAGGGACACTCAAGTCAAAATTAAACTTCATCATTCAGACAGATCATGCAATTCGAAGTTCAGACTAAGTGCTATTGCATTGTCTTCTTATCATGCATTATTTGATTATGCAAATCTACTTTATTGACTGGTCCTTTAATGTCTCTTTTTGTTTCAAAATATACATTTAGAAATAGGTTTAAAAACCATGAATACTCACTTTTAGATTATGTCCATATAGTCGTTATCCCATACCTCGCTGCCGGCTCTTTTCCCTTCGGTTGTTTGTGCAATTTAGTAGCGTGTGTTTTGGTCAGCCTTCCAATCAGCAAGCACTATCCAGGGTGCTGAACCAAAATAGGCCAGCTTGTAAGCTTACATTCCTGTTTTTCAAATAAAGATACTAAGAGAACAAAGAAAAATTGCTAATAGGAGTAAATTAGAAAGTTGCTTAAAATTGCATAGTCTATCTAACTCATTAAAAAAAATTTGGGTTCAGTATCCCTTTAATTTTTGGATGACATTTACTAGACAATGATACAATTCTAAAATCTTAATACAATTTACAATGTAATCATGAAGCAAAATGCATCTTGGACAGAGCTGACTATTATATTTTAATTACAATATTAAATTGCCTAACTCCATATAGCATGCATTTTTATATTCTAAAATATTTTATCCTTGTGCTGTAAAAGAAACAGACCTTATACTCTATTTATTTTTTTCTATACATGTTTTATTACACAATGAAAAAGTAATATGGTAGTTTTTATCTTTTCATCTTATTTTCAGTCTTAATCTTTACTATTATTCATCATTGCACATTATTAGTGAAGCCTGTTCATGCACAGGTCTATATACCAAACATTCAATGGCATGCAGTAATAATGTACACTGGAGGTCCAAAGACCACATATTCAGATGCAATATTGTACTATAATATATTACTCAAAGTGCAATGTACATCTTTTTATTCTGCACTCTATAAATATGAATTCAATTAGGCATGCTGATGGGATACATTGTGCATATAGTTATGGGTCTGTTTTTTTATCAAATTCAAATACAACTACAGCAGTA
Organism: Bombina bombina; assembly: GCF_027579735.1. NCBI lineage: Eukaryota > Metazoa > Chordata > Amphibia > Anura > Bombinatoridae > Bombina > Bombina bombina. Next base: position 366,134,947 of record NC_069504.1, read on the forward strand.
CTTGATGTGCAGAGCGGAGACTGCACACAGTCAAACATAATTATATGTGTAATATATTAAAGCACACCCACTTGCAAGTCTATTTACTCCACAGTAAATAAAAATACAATGATATAGAAAGCAAGCACTTGTGATATGATTTCAAACAATGGATATTGCTGTGTGTGCAAACCAAAGTCTGACTACTTCACACTCTTAAAAGGATTAGTAATGTTTTTGTGAAAAAGAAAATAAGGTGCCCAAGAAAGAAATGGAAACTAGATGTACATATGTTGTGATGACATTGCCCTGTATTAGATTTTCAAGCAAATTGGCCAGTTTTTTTGTTTTTTTGTTTTAATTTTTTGTGCTTACTAATACATGGTAAATATTGATTCTATAAAGGTGAGCCGCAAAGCACATATAAATAAAGATTTTGGTGCATATTTTTTTTTTTTTTTTAAATAACATTTTTATTGAGATTATTGGTGAATACATAACAAAACATGTCCATTTACATATCAAAGAATAAACAGAATACATAATAAATGAGGGTGGATATTGTAGGTAAGTGAGCCTCTAGGACTTTAGTAGACTTCTTATAACAATAATAAGATAGAAAATGATTTTCCCTGAGACATGTATTTCTATAATAGCACCTGTAAGAAAATAGTGAATAAGTCATAGAGTAAGTGGGTAATAGAGGTGTTCCATGATATAATAAGCTATGTTTGTGTGCTAAAATGTATTAAAAAGGAAATGTTCAGTTATAAGTTTTCTAAGCACCTATTTGTCCTACTTCTCCGAGCTCTACTAATGAATCTGCAAATGAACGTAGTAATAAGGAATCTCGTTTTTGATAAGGTAGGTGAGATGATAAATAGTATGAGAAGCGCTGGGGGGTTGATCAGTAGTCAAGAGCTACTTTAATAAAGGGTTGGGGATGGGGGCGTGTCCAGAGGGCTTAACAATACATCAATAGTATAATTAATTACGTGGGCCAAGATAAATATAAAATGGATACGAGCTCCTTTAGTCAGGGGAAGATACAAAAGATCTCACTTATGAAGATTGGGGTGATTTCTATATGAAAAAAAAAGATGGCTTTTATTAAACTATTAGACTAGGAGGGTAACCATGAAGAGAAATATAGTGAGGAACGAGTTACTATGTTGCATATGACAATAGAAAGCTTAAATATGTGGTACCATATTATGCATATTGGGATGTGATGTCAGTGAATAAAAATGTCTCTGAATAAGTATCTCAGGGTGCATAGGAGTTAAAAGATAGGATAAAGGACCTTCATGAAATGCTTATGACATGCAAGTACAGTAAGTACTATTAACTCAGTCATCTTTTACCATGTATCTGCAAAGCTCCATTGTCCTAAGATGGTCACTAATGTCATGGTACTGTAAACTTACAAAATAACGTATATAGGTACTACCTATACCACCAAAAGTCTATTCTAGTAAGGGCACCTAAACATCTTTAGATATATAACCAACTTTGATATCCCCATATTTATGGGTAGAGCATAATACAAACATTACATTTGGGTTATTCACACACACATACCAACATATAAAAATAGAAAAAAGGCCCTGCTGGGGGAATTAACTCAGAGCTTGTGGTACCTATCATGAGATGCAGGACATATGCAGGACACAGCAATGATAGTACAACTCTATTTTATTACAGAGCACAGAAACATACATCTAGTCAGGTTGATTTCACTAACTAACTGCGACACAGACTACCGGACCCAAGCCCGCCCCTAACCAGTGACATCACATCCCGCTCTCATCATATCTTCCCCTTTTTCAAAGGCAAAGCATACATTTGAATATAACAAATAACAAGGTATACGAACAGAGTATACAACAACATTTTTTTTCAAACAATATATAAACAGATAGGTTCAGAAAATATAAACACATAAATTACATCCTGACTTGGACATCGGGGTAGACTACCCTAGTCCACAGTGACCATGCGATTATTCTGCCCATACTTCCGGTCACTGTTCTACCTAAAGTCAGTCCCTATATCGGGCCGGAAGTCTCACCACTCTTCCCGTGATGTAACTTTGCATGAACTTCCTCTGATACAGAAGATGGTGAATTAGAGTCTGCTGGAGGCAAAAATATATACCCCTGCTGGCACCTCTCTTAGAACAGGGGATCCCACCGGCGGTGGTACTGAGGCATCCAGTTCCAGACTCTCAGGTACAGGCTGAAGATGTCTTCGGTTACAGTGTGTAACCGTCCCTCCCTCAGTAAGGACTGTATAAGACCTTGGTTCTGGAGAGCGGCCAACTACCGTAGCAGGCGTCTTCCATTTCTTCTCATCATCCAGTTTAATTCTGACAGTTTGCCCCGCATTCAGTTCCTGTAAGGGCCTGACAGAATGTCTCGTGTCGTAGAAGAAACGATAACCCTTTTTGGCCTCTTCATCCCTCCTAAGGACTTCATCCCGAGGAACAGGGCCAGGCGGCCTGAAGACACCCACTGAGGGTAAAGTGGTGGGAATCTGGCGTCCTAGCATCAGCTGTGCCGAGCTAAACCCAGTAGCTTGAATGGGCGTCGCCCTGTAAGACAAGAGTGCCAGGTATGGCTCAGATTTCTTTAGAATGAATTATGTTGTTTGAACTGCCCTTTCAGCCATTCCGTTGGCCTGCGGATAATGTGGACTTGACGTGGAATGTACAAAGTCATATTCCCTGCTGAAAGCACTGAACTCTGTAGAAGCAAACTGCATACCATTATCACTCACCAGCTCCATTGGAATGCCCCACCGGGCGAACAAGCTTTTCAGGCGAATGATAACGGCTTGACTTGTGATATCATTCAGGGGTGCAATTTCCAAATACTTGGAATAGTAGTCGATCACAACAAGGAACTTTTTTCCGTGCAGTTCACACAAATCAGCAGCTATTTTCTGCCATGGCCCCGCAGGCAGAGAGTAGAAATCAAGGGCTCCCTTCTCTGAGTAGGCCGGCTTTCCCGGCAAAAAGCACATTTAGACACGTGATTTGCAATGTCGGAGAGCTGATCCCAGGCCACCACACAGCTGTAGCTGGCCTTTCTCTGCACTTTGTAATGCCTAAGTGGCCATTGTGAATCCTGTTTAACATCTCCTTCCTCATGCTGACAGGAATTACAATGCGGTCTTGGAACAGCACCAACCCCTCCAGCTCCGTGAGCTGCCACCCTCTGACTGGTAAGCACTTAAAGACATCCAGGCTGCCCGGCTCTCAGGCCAGCCTTCTTTTATGTACTTTAAACCTCTTGCAGATCTGTCCAAATATGTCTCTTTCTTTATTTCCTCCAGTTTCCTTGAAGAAATGGACTTAGAGGCCAGAACTGAATCAACATATACTTTCACATCAGATTCTGTGGAGGATTCTTCAGCAGCAGCCAGCGGGAGCCTGGATAGTGTATCTGCCACAACCAGTTGTTTCCCCGGCACATGCACTGCCTGAACATTGAACCTGAGCAGTCTCATTAAAAGTCTCTGGCATCTCAAGGGTGTTTTTGTCAATGTCATATAAAAAAAAAAAAAAAAATAAAAAAAAAAAAAAAAAAAAAAAAAAAAAAAAAAAAGGAAAGAACTTAGCGGTTTGTGTTCAGTTTCCAGACTAAATTTCTCCAAACCCACTAGATAACGCTTAAAGCGCTCACAGGCCCAAACTGCAGCCAGGCACTCTCTCAATTTGAGCGTATTTTGACTCCGCAGCTGTCAGTGTGCGGAAACAGTAGGCGATGGGCTGTAGTTTATTTTTATTTAGCTGCAGGAGTACAGCCCCCAACCCATAACTGCTTGCATCGGCACTAACCACAGTCTTTTTTGAAGGGTCGTAGAACCCCAGCACTGGGGCAGACCCCAACAGGGACTTGGCCTGCAGAAAAGCTTTTTATTGTGAAGGTCCCCAGACCCAGGCAACGTCTTTCTTAAGCAACTCTGTGATAGGGTGTAAAACTGTTGATAAATCTGGAAGAAACTTGCCCACGTAATTTACAAGGCCCAATATCTGTCTCAGCTCATGTACATCAGAAGGACTTTTCATCTGTTCAATAGCATGAATTTTCTCGGGGTCTGGCTTGATGCCATCCCCGTTGATGATATGCCCAAAGTAACATAATTCAGTTTTCCTAAAATGACATTTTTCTTTATTCAGCTTCAGCACAGACTCTTTGATGGCCTGTAGCACACAACTTAAATGCTGATCATGCTCCTCCAATGTAGACCAATACACTAGAATGTCGTCCATGACGACCGCTGTGCCCAGGTGGTGACTCAGGAGAGAACTCATTTCCCTTTGAAAGATTTCAGGAGCGGAAGATATCCCAAAGGGGAGTCTGCAGAAGCAGAACCGACCTACCGGTGTGATAAAGGTAGTCAGTTTGTGGCACTTTGGATCCAGGGGGATCTGCCAAAAGCCACTAGAAGCGTCTAATGTGGAAAAGAAATTTTGGAGCTATATCTTCTAATGTCGGCAGCACAAATCTCTCTCTCTTCAATGCCACATTCAACCTTTTCAGGTCCACACAGATGTGCACCTTTCCATTTTTCTTTGCAACTGGAACAATGGGGGCACACCAATCAGTCGCTTCAACAACCTCTTCAATAACCCGAATAGACTTAATGCACATAAGCTCTTTCTCCACTTGAGGCATGAGCGGGAACGGAATTCTACGGGGAGTAGAAATACTGTATGGGACTGCGTCACTTTTAAGTGCTATACGGACTGGTTTGCAATTCAATAGGCCCAACTCACCAAACATATCTTCGGAAATCTCATTCACTCTGGCCACGAGGCCCAAGTCACAGGCTGCTTTTCTGCTCAATAAATTGTTAACACACTGACCTCGAATCACATGCACCCACATGGTGAACTTTCTTTGCTTGTACTCCCAGCTGGCAAGAAATTTCCCCACACAATCAATGCAGCCACCAGGACTATGGACATTTGTAGTAACCTTCGCCAGCTGGGGCTGTCGAGGCAGTTTCATAAATTCAGCAAAAGACATTACAGTGATATCTGCTCCTGTGTCAATCTTAAAATCAACTTTGGCTCCCATTACAGTAAAAGTAACTTTCCAATCTTCCTCTGAGCTTGGCCGTTCCACAACGGACCCCACAAAAGACACTTCCTGACCTTCCTGGTCACTGTCCACCTGCATCTCCTTAATGTATTCAGTTTTACACACCACGTCAAAATGGCCCATTCTGTTACATTTTCTGCATCTTTTATCTCTGGCCGGGCATATAACACTTTGATCATGGGCACGGTAGCACCATGTGCATCGGGCATGTTGCACCCATCACTTCTAGGCCTTTCCATTATTTTAGATCTACCGCTCACACTGTGCCTTTCACTAGCAGTTTTCCTGGACTGTTGCACTTCATCCACAATACTCTCAGACCTCAGATCAGTACTCTGCTTTTTCACCAGTTCACTCTGGCGGGCCATCCTAATAGCCCCATCTAATGTTAAATCAGGCTCTAACTGCAGCTTCAGTGAGACTTCAGCATCTGCAATTCCAATAACTATTCTGTCTCTGATTTGCTCTTCTTTAGCAACACCAAACTCACAGAATTCAGCTAGTTCATACAGGATGCGCACAAATGACTCCAAAGATTCTCCCACACGCTGATTATGTTTGTGAAAACAAGCTCTCTCATTAATCACATTTCTTTTGGGCACAAAGTGGGCACTGAGTTTATCCATAACTATATCAAAGTTAAATTCTTCCCCTTCTTGGAAAGTAAAAGCATTGAACACTGGCTCCACATCTTTCCCCATAGAGTATAAAAGAGAATTAACTTCTACATCACCACTCTCCTTGTTCAGATTGGAAGCAATCCTGAAGCGCTGAAACCGCTGACGCCATGTGGGCCAAGCTGCAGGTTGAGAGAAGTCAAAAGGCTCAGGTGGGGTAAACTTTGACATTGCAATCAATCAGGAACAGAAGTGCAGGCCAGAACTTCTGACACCATGTCATGAGATGCAGGACATATGCAGGACACAGCAATGATAGTACAACTCTATTTTATTACAGAGCACAGAAACATACATCTAGTCAGGTTGATTTCACTAACTGGGGAAGTCTCCCTATGGGTGATGGGGGAAACCAGACGTGGACTCCTTGCCCAGTGTGCTTAGAGGGATGTGGCTGCACCTCACTGACGAGGCCCATAGGAGGCCAAAATGATCGTCTGGGGTTGTCATGTTCCTTGTTCAGAGGAGAATTGCCTGGTATTTCGGGGCAGGACTGACCTTACTTGGCAGGATCAGACTGATATACTTCAGGAAAGTTTTCTTCTGTGAAAAGCACACTGGTCTAAAAGAGGCTGCTTCGGGGTGGTAAATCGCCATAGAACAAGCCACTGAGCTGTTGTTCGTTCCTGGTAGAGCGCTTCTCTCTTTGTATGATAATTTCACTAACTAACTGCAACACAGACTACCGGACCCAAGCCCCGCCCCCAACCAGTGACATCACATCCCGCTCTCATCACAGTACCTAAGTAAGTAATAGTAGTAAAATGATCACTCACTTATACCTTAAAGTATTATTTATGAGAACATTTGTGAAATATACACCAAAGAATGGGACTTAACTGATTCATTAGTCTAACTCTGAGCTATGAGCCTCTGAGGAACCAATGGAAATAAAATACACTGTGATTTTGAGGAAGCTTAGTAAGGGTCCCTAGATTTAAGTTTCCTTGTAGCGTGTTATGTTACACCTAGCAATGAGTATAAGATAAGAACTATTAATCATTATATATATGAGTTTGAGAAGAGCTAGGAGGAGGATAACATTTATGAAGCACAATTCACCCTTTATACATCAGATAGTAAAACTTTACACAATAGTACAGGGAGGCATCGCTCCTAGATTATAGTTTCAATGCCTTGGGATTAGTGGAGCACACTAAGAAAAGAACTTCAAGAACGTTGCAATTCAATAACAAAAATAAAACACAAGTGCATTCATATGGTAGCATAGGAGCTGGCCAACTAGTTTGGGCAACATTTTCAACATAGTACATGAAATAAGCTCTGATGTCAATCAACAACTAAGATTAGCTGTTATAAAAGCACACATCTTATCTCCCTATGTGGGTTACCATCTATGTTTCCAGGCAGGGACTAACAAGAGTGAGGTAATAGCATTTAGTCTAAGCTACAAGTATGTAAGTAGTCAAAGTAAAGAATCAGTCACACTCAAGTAATAGAATAGGGGTCGGTGTCTAGTAGGGGCATTCATAATACAACACATCATACTAGTTCTAAAGATACTTCAATTTGATTCACGTACAGAAGAAATATGTATCATCTCCAAACTGCCTTATGACAGGCCAAATTCTAATTAAATATTAACTTATAACACCTAATGCCAAACAGTAGAGAAGGTCTGAAACGTGTACAATGGCTTAAGTTCAGATGTATGGGGAAGTACTTTCACACTTAGTAACAGAGTTTCTTTAACCCACACCGGATTTGGACATAATCTGGCCCATAAATGTGATATTCCAGGGCCCCATATGTGAACTATGATTAGGTCTACCAGTAAAGCTTGTAGTACCCATTACCATGTTTAGGAAATTTAGACTTGTACCAGAATTAAGTCTGCTGCATATGACCGAGGGGCTGGGGTCAAATGTTGAAAGTAGTCTCATAGAGAAGAGTCCCAGCATCGTTTCTTGCATTTCATGGTTCAGAAACATGTTGAGTTGTTGCGTGAACAATAAAGCTATTGCGCCCTTGAGAAATAATGTTTCAACTGGCTCCATTGTAGGTCTTTTACCTGGAAATCCGAGGGGAGGATATATAAATGCTGTGCATTAGGCCCATGCCGTGTTTCTGCCTGTCCGATATAAATTTCCTGAGACTAATTGATAAATGAGTTATATGGCTATACCCAGTGTCCTCTCATCCGAAAGAATATATAGCTTTCAGGCTTTGATGACAAAGAATTCTGGCGATATTTAGTATATAACCTCTGTGGCTTACAGAGCTACTGAAAATTCAGACCGTCATGGCCGCCATCCGGACACGCTCCCCCCCAATTTTGGTGCATATTTATCAAGCTCTGTATGAAGGCTCGCCGGAAACAGAAGTTATGAAGCAGCGGTCTAAAGACCGCTGCTCCATAACTTCTCCTCCTGCTCTGAGGCAACGGACAGAAAGTAACCCGATCGAATACGATTGTGTTGATTGACACCCCCTGCTAGCGGCTGATAGGCTGTGCATCTGCAGGGGGCAGCATTGCACCAGCAGTTCACAAGAACTGCTTGTGCAATGCTAAATGCAGACAGTGTATGCTGTGCAGCAGACATGATACACTACTACTTATCATGTCCGCTCGCACATTGTTAAATATGCCCCATAAGCTCTAATTAGTAAGTTAAACATTTTATGGAAGGTGGCTCAGAATTTAAGTTAAATTTATTTTGAACGATCATTAAAGTTAGAATTGCATAATTAACAAATAATAAAAAAAATGCAATTGAACTTAATCTGAATTTCAAGTAAGCAGCAAAACAAATTCTGAAAAATTATTTTCCTCCCATTTGCCGCCCCCCTGTACATTGTGACAGCCATCAGCCAATGACAGACTACACTGTAAATTTGTGCTCACACTGCTCATGCTCAGTAGGAGCCGGTGCCTCAGAAAGTTTGCATATAAAAATACTGTGCAAAATTTGATAATGGAAGTCTCTTAAAACTACGGCTTTATCTAAATCATGAAAGTTTAATTTTGACTTTAATTTCCCTTTAAAGGCTGAAATAAGCCATTTCCCTGCTTCCTTCTCACATGAATAAGAAGGCAAACATAGGCCTAGATTTAGAGTTTGGCGGTAGCCGTGAAAACCAGCGTTAGAGGCTCCTAACCCTGGTTTTGGGCTACCGCTGGTATTTGGAGTCAGTAAGGAAAGGGTCTAACGCTCACTTTCCAGCAGCGACTTTTCCATACCGCAGATCCCCTTACGTCAATTGCGTATCCTATCTTTTCAATGGGATCTTTCTAACTCTGGTATTTAGAGTCGTGGCTGAAGTGAGCGTTAGAATTCTAACGACAAAACTCCAGCCGCAGAAAAAAGTCAGTAGTTAAGAGCTTTCTGGGCTAACGCCGGTTTATAAAGCTCTTAACTACTGTGCTCTAAAGTACACTAACACCCATAAACTACCTATGTACCCCTAAACCGAGGTCCCCCACATCGCCACCACTCAATTAAATTTTTTTAAACCCTAATCTGCCGACCGCCACCTACGTTATACTTATGTACCCCTAATCTGCTGCCCCTAACACCGCCGACCCCTATATTATATTTATTAACCCCTAACCTGCCCCCCACAACGTCGCCGCCAGCTACCTACAATAATTAACCCCATATCTGCCGACCGCAAAGCGCCGCCACCTACATTATAGCTATGTACCCCTAATCTGCTGCCCCTAACACCGCCGACCCCTATATTATATTTATTAACCCCTAATCTGCCCCCTCAACGTCGCCTCCACCTGCCTACACTTATTAACCACTAATCTGCTGAGCGGATCTCACCGCTACTATAATAAAGTTATTAACGCCTAATCCGCCTCACTCCCGCCTCAATAACCCTATAATAAATAGTATTAACCCCTAATCTGCCCTCCCTAACATCGCCGACACCTAACTTCAAGTATTAACCCCTAATCTGCCGACCGAATCTCGACGCTATTCTAATAAATGGATTAACCCCTGAAGCTAAGTCTAACCCTAACACTAACACCCCCCCTAAGTTAAATATAATTTAAATCGAAACGAAATAAATTAACTCTTATTAAATACATTATTCCTATTTAAAGCTAAATACTTACCTGTAAAATAAACCCTAATATAGCTACAATATAAATTATAATTATATTATAGCTATTTTAGGATTAATATTTATTTTACAGGTAACTTTGTATTTATTTTAACCAGGTACAATAGCTATTAAATAGTTAAGAACTATTTAATAGCTAAAATAGTTAAAATAATTACAAAATTACCTGTAAAATAAATCCTAACCTAAGTTACAATTAAACCTAACACTACACTATCAATAAATTAATTAAATAAAATACCTACAATTACCTACAATTAAACCTAACACTACACTATCAATGAATTAATTAAATACAATATCTACAATGAAATAAACTAACTAAAGTACAAAAAATAAAAAAGAACTGTTACAAAAAATAAAAAAATATTTACAAACATCAGAAAAATATTACAACAATTTTAAACTAATTACACCTACTCTAAGCCCCCTAATAAAATAACAAAGACCCCAAAATAAAAAAATGCCCTACCCTATTCTAAATTACAAAAGTTCAAAGCTCTTTTACCTTACCAGCCCTGAACAGGGCCCTTTGCGGGCATGCCCCAAATAATTCAGCTCTTTTGCCTGTAAAAAAAACATACAATACCCCCCCAACATTACAACCCACCACCCACATACCCCTAATCTAACCCAAACCCCCCTTAAATAAACCTAACACTAAGCCTCTGAAGATCTTCCTACCTTGTCTTCACCATGCCAGGTATCACCGATCGTTCCAGGCTCCGAAATCTTCATCTAAGCCCAAGCGGGGGCTAGACATCCATCATCCGACGGCTGAAGAAGTCCAGAAGAGGCTCCAAAGTCTTCATCCTATCCGGGAAGAAGAGTAGATCCGGACCGGCAACCATCTTCTTCCAAGCGGCATCTTCTATCTTCATCCGATGAGGACCGGCTCCATCTTGAAGACCTCCACCGCGGACCCATCTTCTTCTTCAGACGACTTCCCGATGAATGACGGTTCCTTTAAGGGACATCATCCAAGATGGCGTCCCTCAAATTCCGATTGGCTGATAGGATTCTATCAGCAAATCGGAATTAAGGTAGGAAAATTCTGATTGGCTGATGGAATCAGCCAATCAGAATCAAGTTCAATACGATTGGCTGATCCGATCAGCCAATCAGATTGAGCTCGCATTCTATTGGCTGATCGGAACAGCCAATAGAATGCGAGCTCAATCTGATTGGCTGATTGAATCAGCCAATCGGATTGAACTTGATTCTGATTGGCTGATTTCTATCAGCCAATAAGAATTTTCCTACCTTAATTCCGATTGGCTGATAGAATCAGAATTCGAGGGACGCCATCTTGGATGACGTCCCTTAAAGGAACCGTCATTCGTCGGGAAGTCATCGGAAGAAGAAGATGGGTCGCGGTGGAGGTCTTCAAGATGGAGCCGGTCCTCATCGGATGAAGATAGAAGATGCCGCTTGGAATAAGATGGTTGCCGGTCCGGATCTACTTTTCTTTTCGGATAGGATGAAGACTTTGGAGCCTCTTCTGGACTTCTTCAGCCGTCGGAAGATGGATGTCTAGCCCCGCTTGGGCTTAGATGATGATTTCGGAGCCTGGAATGATCGGTGATACCTGGCATGGTGAAGACAAGATAGGAAGATCTTCAGGGGCTTAGTGTTAGGTTTATTTAAGGAGGGTTTGGGTTGTAATGTTGGGGGGGGGTATTGTATGTTTTTTTTTTACAGGCAAAAGAGTTGAATTATTTGGGGCATGCCCCGCAAAGGGCCCTGTTCAGGGCTGGTAAGGTAAAAGAGCTTTGAACTTTAGTAATTTAGAATAGGGTAGGGCATTTTTTTATTTTGGGGGGCTTTGTTATTTTATTAGGGGGCTTAGAGTAGGTGTAATTAGTTTAAAATTGTTGTAATATTTTTCTGATGTTTGTAAATATTTTTTTATTTTTTGTAACTTAGTTCTTTTTTATTTTTTGTACTTTAGTTAGTTTATTTCATTGTATTTATTTGTAGATATTGTATTTAATTAATTTATTGATAGTGTAGTGTTAGGTTTAATTGTAGGTAATTGTAGGTATTTTATTTAATTAATTTATTGATAGTGTAGTGTTAGGTTTAATTGTAACTTAGGTTAGGATTTATTTTACAGGTAATTTTGTAATTTTTTAACTATTTTAGCTATTAAATAGTTCTTAACTATTTAATAGCTATTGTACCTGGTTAAAATAAATACAAAGTTACCTGTAAAATAAATATTAATCCTAAAATAGCTATTATAATTATAATTTATATTGTAGCTATATTAGGATTTATTTTACTGGTAAGTATTTAGCTTTAAATAGGAATAATTTATTTAATAAGAGTTAATTAATTTCATTAGATTTAAATTATATTTAAGTTAGGGGGGTGTTAGTGTTAGGGTTAGACTTAGCTTTAGGGGTTAATACATTTATTAGAATAGCGGTGAGCTCCAGTCGGCAGATTAGGGGTTAATGTTTGAAGTTAGGTGTCGGCGATGTTAGGGAGGGCAGATTAGGGGTTAATACTATTTATTATAGGGTTAGTGAGGCGGATTAGGGGTTAATAACTTTATTATAATAGCGGTTGCGGTCCGGTCGGCAGATTAGGGGTTAATAAGTGTAGGTAGGTGGAGGTGACGTTGTGGCAGATTAGGGGTTAATAAATATAAATAGGGGTCGGTGGTGTTAGGGACAGCAGATTAGGGGTACATAGGGATAATGTAAGTAGCGGCGGTTTACGGAGCGGCAGATTAGGGGTTAATAATAATATGCAGGGGTCAGCGATAGCGGGGGCGGCAGAATAGGGTTAATAAGTGTAAGGTTAGGGGTATTTAGACTCTGGGTACATGTTAGAGTGTTAGGTGCAGACGTAGGAAGTGTTTCCCCATAGCAAACAATGGGGCTGCGTTAGGAGCTGAAGGTGTTAGTTTTTTTTTCAGCTCAAAAACCCCATTGTTTCCTATGGGGGAATCGTGCACAAGCACGTTTTTGAAGCTGGCCGCGTCCGTAAGCAACTCTGGTATCGAGAGTTGAAGTTGCGTTAAATATGCTCTACGCTCCATTTTTTGAGCCTAACGCAGTCATTCTGTGGACTCTCAATACCAGAGTTATTTAAAAGGTGCGGCCAGAAAAAAGCCAGCGTTAGCTACGCGGGTCGTTACCGACAAAACTCTAAATCTAGCCGTTAGTGATTAACTTTAAACATTTAATTTACCTAATTTTAAATTTTTACACTTGGTTGCAACAAATTGCTATATAATGTGTTGCAGTTAAGTGTCAATTTTAGTTAACCATTAATTGGCCCAATTACATACTTCTAGTAAATTAGCCCTTTGAAAATGAGCAAGAAGGACAATACACATCACACCAGGCAAATAACAAAATGTATGCTTACCTGATAAAATTCTTTCTTTCCGGACTTGTTGAGTCCACAACATCATTCCAATTACTAGTGGGAATATCACTCCTGGCCAGCAGGAGGAGGCAAAGAGCACCACAGCAAAGCTGTTAAGTGTCACTCCCCTGCCCATAATCCCCAGGGAAAAGGAAAAAGGAATAACACAAAGGTGTAGAGGTGCCTGAGGTGTAGTCAAAAATAATTGTCTAACTAAGGGTGGCGTTGTGGAAATGTATCAGGTAAGCATAAATTTTGTTTTCTTTCCTAAGGCATGGAGAGTCCACAGCGTCATTCCAATTACTAGTGGGAACCAATACCCAAGCTAGAGGACACAGAATGAATACAGATGGAGAACAAGACAGGCAGACCTAAACAGAAGGCACCACCGCTTGAAGAACCTTTCTGCAATACCCTGAGACCTGACTACTGCCAAGAGAGCTTCCAGAACCTTTGAGAAAATTCTGGGAACTGTGGCAAGGCCAAACGGAAGAGCAACAACCTGAAAGTGCTTGTCTAGAAAAGCGAATCTCAGGAATTTTTGATGATCCTGTGGATGGGAACATGAAGATACGCGTCCTTCAGGTCTATGGTCATCATGAACTGACCCTCTTGGACCAAAGAAAGAATGGAACAAATGGTTTCCATTTTGAAGGACGGTACCCTGAGAAATTTGTTGAGACACTTCAGATCTAAAATGGGTCGAAAGTTCCCTCTTTTTTGGGAACCACAAACAGATTAGAGTAAAATCCTAGACCCTGTTCCCTTAGAGGAACTGGAACAATCACTCCCAGGGAGAAAGTTCCTGAATGCAGTTTAAGAATGCCTCTCTTTTTACCTGGTATGCAGATAATCTTGAGAGGTGAAATCTGCCCCTGGGAGGGCAAGATTTGAATTCTATTTTGTAAACCTGAGATACTATATCCACAGAGAAAAGTACTCCCCAGCTGTGATCAATAAAAACAACCTTTATTTTGCATACAGGGTCCAAATAAGCAACGTTTTGGGCTAACACTAAGCCCTTTTTCAAGCTTGAAAAAGGGCTTAGTGTTAGCCCGAAACGTTGCTCATTTGGACCCTGTATGCACAATAAAGGTCATTTTTATTGATCACAGCTGGAAAGTACTTTTCTTTGTGGATCTTGCTGGCTTGGTAAGCCTTCTCCGTGCTTCTGTGAGTAGTGGGTGCTGTATTTAATTTGCCTGTTTCAAGTATATACTATATCCAAAGCCCAAGGATCCAGGACATCTCGTATCCACGCTTGACAAAACATGGAATGTCTGCCCCCCCACTTGATCTGATCCTGGACCGGGGGCAGACCTTTCATGCTGACTTAGACTCAGCTGAAGGTTTCTTAGATTGCTTCCCTTTTTCCAAGACTGATTGAGTTTCCAAGAAGACTTGGACTGCTCCTGTTTGGAAGAGGGAGAGGAAGACTTTTGACCTTTGAAGTATGAAAGGAACAAAAATTACTTTGACTTCCTTTACATCTGTTCTTCTTGTTGTGTGGTATAAAAGACCCTTTCCCCCCGTAATATCAGAAATTATTTCTGCCAAACCAGGTCCAAACAAGGTTTTACCCTTGTATTAAGCACCAGAAGCTTGGACTTGGAAGTAACATCAGCTGACCAAGATGTTAACCACAAAGCCCTGCCGGCTAAGACAGTGAAGCCAGACAATTTGGCATTAAATCTAATAATTTGGATGTTAGCATCAGAAATAAAGGAATTGGCTAATTTGATAACCTTAATGCTATATTGGATCTACTCTAACGGAGTCTCTACTAAAATTGATTCAGACAAGGCATCACTCCAATAATATGCAGCACTTGCAACTGTGGCATTACAAACTGCAGGTTGCCATTGAAGACCCTGATGAACATACATCTTTTTCAAATAAGCCTCCAGCTTCTTGTCAATGGGATCCTTAAAGGAGTAGCTATCCTCTGTAGGAATCATAGTTCTCTTAGCCAGAGTAGAAATATGTCCTTCTACCTTAGGCACCGTGCGCCATGAATCTTTAATGGAGTCAGCAACAGGAAACATCTTTTTAAAGACAGGAGAAGGGGAGAAAGGTATACCTGGTTTCTCCCATTCCTGTGAAATAATTTCTGTCACACGGTCTGGAACAGGAAACACTTCCACAGAGGAAGGAACATAATAGTATTTGTTAAGTTTACTAGATTATTTTAGGGTTGACTGCGACAGAAGAGTCAGAGTCATCCAAAGTAGCCAATACTCCTTTAACAGAACACAAAGGTGTTCAAGCTTAAACCTGAAGTTTACTTCTTCAACTTCAGACAAAGGATTTACAATGTCAGAATCTGAGATTTCACCCTCAGAAGCTACCGAGATAACCTCCTCATCAGAGTTATAAGGGAGGGCAACCTGCATAGCAGCAGATGGGACAGACACCTTACTATCTGAAAAATGTTTAGTTTTCTTCTTACATTTCCCCAACGCAGGAAAAGCAGATAATGCCACAGATACCGTGTGCAGCAAAATCTACAGGCAAATATATGCCTCCAGGAGGCTGAGAGGAACCGCAGGGCACTATAAGAGATGCCATTGAGGCTTGGGACGTTTGAACATTGCCTGAACAGCATCATTCTGAGAGACATTGGGCTCAGAGGGCAACAATCTATCTTTACATTCAAGAGTTCTAGCTAAGCATGCAGCACAGCATAGGCAAAAAAAATTGTGCCTCAAGGCATAATAAGCATGTATCAAAATACACAGAGGCCTCTATTTATCAAGGTCTGTCGGACCTGATCCGACAGTGCGGATCAGGTCCGACAGACCTCGCTGAATATGGCGAGCAATATGCTCACCGTATTCAGCATTGCACCAGCAGCTCACAAGAGCTGCTGGTGCAATGCCGCCCCCTGCAGACTCGCGGCCAATAGGCCGCCAGCAGGGGGGTGTCAATCAACCCGATCATACTCGATTGGGTTGATTTCCGGCGATGTCTGTCCGCCTGCTCAGAGCAGGTGGACAGGTTATGGAGCAGTGGTCTTTGTGACCGCTGCTTCATAACTGCTGTTTCTGGCAATCCTGCAGGCTCACCAGAAACACGGGGCATCAAGCTCCATTCGGAGCTTGATAAATATGCCCCAGAATCTTGATCTATGTCCATAATACCAGTAAAAAAAATTAAATAAATCCCCACAATTAATTGTGAATTTTTTTTAAAAAAAATTATTTTTCTACTTTCACTTTAAGAAATTGTTAATACCTCAGAGAGTTTAACACTGTGTATCCACGCTAGCTAAACAAAAACTAAATCAAGACCTCTGCACCTCAACCTGACCTCCATTTTATAATATGCCAATGAGAACGACAGAGAGCTCTCCTGCCGATTGAGGGAACCCATGAAATGTCGGCAACAGTGAAGACGCCGCTCCACTAAGAAAGCTGAAAGCGGAAGAGTGGGTCACATTACCATCCGACGAGAAATTGCGCAGCTAAAATAAAAAGCTCGCTTTTCTAAAAACAGACAGTTTAACCATTAACAGTCCCTGAGTCCTCCTCATATTCATAAACCCATACTGAATAAATAATACATGAGCCACAATCAAGAACACAATAAGGGAAATGCTTTATTACAAAAATAAAGGATTAACCCCTTAGTCTCTATTAGTCACATAATGAAGTGACTGCACCCTGTTAATAAATATCCTGTACAAAGGATACAACATGTCCTAATAAAAGTTGCAGATAAATCTTTAAGTGCAAGTCTCTACCTAAAAGACAAAAGCACTTATCTGCAATCCAGCTGTCAGGCAGGAAGACAGCTTACAAGGCGTGAAAGGACACATACTCCTCACAGAGACCTGTAGAAAAAAAAAGAACAGAGTAACCAACTCTGGCTTTCCATAATTAGGGCAGCAATATGTTAGGAAATAAAGTAAGGACCACCTCACAACTTCCTAACTACTTAAAAGACACCACTTCTCTACTGAAGACATTGACGTGGACTCAGCTAAACCCAAATCCTTGCTTGCAGGGAAAAGTACCCAAAAAAGGAATTCATTTCTTCAGAATCCAAACTTCACCTCCTCCATTGACAGAGGAAAAGAGAATGACTGGAGATTATGGGTAGGGGAGTGACACTTAACAGCTTTGCTGCGGTGCTCTTTGCCTCCTCCTGATTCCCACTAGTAATTGGAATGATGTTGTGGACTCTCCATTTCTTAGGAAAGAAAAAGTGTATTAGGCATTATTCACACTAACTAAAGGTTTATTGTAAAAGGGTTACAATGGGCTATATATTAAGAATAGGGTATTCAATAATTTTAATTAACAAAAGTATTTTCTGGGTGATCACAAAGTAAAAATGACTTTAATTAAGACTGTAAACCCTATGGGACACTAGAGATGGGGGTTCAATGAGTAAAGCGGCAACATTTTACTGTCAAAGTGAAAGGAATATTTTTGGTAAAGATTTTCTTAAAGTGGGACGGACCACAGTAATGTTGGTGATGTGAGGGGGGTTTTATAATGGGAATCTATGGGTTGTGAGGTCTTACAGCAAAGGTGGAAGATTGATCATGGTGAGGGATTGAGCCATTGGGAGAGCAATTATGGTTGGGGATTGGTAACAATATTCTGTGCAGGTTGGGGGCAGTGGGTGATTTAAACCCCAAACATTTCAGGCATTGAGATCAGTGCACTATATGGTTAGAAAACAGCTAATATTCATTATGACTAGGGTTTCTGATCACTTTTTGTGCATTTAATACAATGTCTACTAGACACCCACATTAAAATGCAAGCCTCTATGCTTTATAATGTGTTTCATTTTTTAAACAATATTTCTTGAACAATATAGTCCCGAAGCATTTATAGGCTTTATTATTATTTATTGCTTTGCATGTGTCATCATTTATGGTAGAAAAAAGCAAAGTTCTAGTGCAAAGTCAGCTGCTAAATCCCAAACTGGTCTGCCCTATTTAAAGTATGTTCTTAGCTTCTTACTGTCTAAGGGGTGCAATGGTATGCATAGAGTCTTTATGCCATCTGAAATCTCGCTGCCCCTGAAATCATACTGATCTCTAGTTAACATTACATTCTGTGATCCAATTTGGGATTACGATTAGAGATTGGTGCTAGATTAAACCCATTGGATGTTTAAGAGCAATGTTATCAACAGCTTTCATACCCTGGTGCTAGTGCTGCAGCCATACTTTGACCAAGGTAACATCATTGAAATAATATTTTGGTGACATTCCCAACGATAACTGGAAAAGGCTGAAGTGCCTTTTCATTCACTAAACACTTCCTGGTGCAATAAATATATACTATATGTGTACATGTTGTTATGCACATCTAAGAGTTAATGATGCTTCAGTTTATATGAATTCAATCATCTCTGTCTTCATATTTTTTTCATTGAGATAAAATCTGTTTTCATTTAGATAAAATGCATTAAAACATTTGACATGTTAAGACGCATGTAAAAGAAATGAGGGCTGGTATTAAAATTGTATCAATATAAGCTTATTCATTCTGTATATAGCCTCAGTCTAATAGAGAGCAATCCTAAGATAAAACTCAGCTTCATCTATTTATTATAACATTTACACTAGTTCTCAAGATCTCATGTAAATGCCTTTGTTAATTTATTATAATGAGATATAAACATTCCTTCAAAATTAAGTTTACAACATAACTGATATTAATTTAAGTGAGCTATGTGATTGACCACTGAGTGTCTAAAATTAAGCAATACAATAATTATTTCTAAAAAAAAATAAAAAGGCTATGACAAAAAAAGTGTATCTAATCAAAAAATTTGTTGTGCATGGTTTGTAATTCCAGAAAGCAGGGTTTCCATGAAATGCTAAAAAATGTCAGATGCCATAAAGAATCCAACTGAAGCAATTAACTTGAAATACCTGTATAAGTTATGATTCTCTGGTGCATCTGCAGAAGTTTTATCTACAATGATTTGTTGCTATGCTTGGGCAAGGTCAAGCTTTTCAAAGACTTTTACATCAGAAGTTGTTTATACTAAGTACAAAGTATAGGTGTCTTTCTAAAGCACATTTACAGTGCATTTGTAATATCTAGATATTTTCACATTATTTCACGTAATGTTTGAGCCCTAAATTATTTTTTAAGCATTTATGAGAATAAACAGTTAAATTGTTATGGTATTGGAATGTTCCTTTTAATCTTTCAGGGGGTTCTAAAGCATGGATAAAAATTCACACTGTGTTGACGACTCAACTATTTAGTTCAATATTTCCAAGTTGTTGATATTTGCCTTTGAGCATTCAAATTTGCATATGTTCTTTAAACAATAATGTTGACACTATCAAAATTGAACTTAGCTGGAAAATCTACAATATCATTTTAAGTCTTTGCATGACATTTTGAAATGTTCCAGTCAGCTTTTCATTGAATTTTTCAAATGTCGTCTCTTCAACTTCTTTTAAGCTGAACAGCTTGTCAGTGGCTACTGGGAGGTCACAATGACACTGCTGGCAAATGGAAACATTTTGAGGAAGCAACATCTACTTTGAGTGAGACAACTCCCTTTATATTCATAGATATCATCATACTATATGCATAACAGTCTGGCAATTTGCTTACCAGCATTCTGGGCAGTTTGATATTATTATTAAATGTTCTCTTTAGCAACACCAAGTTTGCTGAGATTTTTCAGAAGCTGCCGATATAAATACTATTTATCTATCTATTTATCTACAGTGCTGTGCAAAAGTCTTAGACCACCATTATATTTGTTGTTTTAGCAATGGTATAATGACCATATCTAATTATTTCTCAGTCTCTTTATTAGAATACAACCTGAAAACACAGGATATGTGTATGCATTATTAAAATACAGGCTAAAGTGGCAAGTATTTATTGTGACCTTCACTTACACTTGAGCAATAGCAGGAACCTGGCTCTTGCAAACCTAAATGGAATGGAACCCTTATTAATGTCATTGCTAACACATGTATTTGTCCTACTATTTCATATCAAAATGACTGCTGTGATAAAGGTCTATTACACCAGGTTTATGCAGAACATGCTTGAGCATTACATACATATGTGTGGATTGAGTTTAATTTGGTTGCTAATAAGACCAGCTTTCAATTATATAATTCCATTCAAAATGCCAAAGATCATAGAATTTGACAGACATAAAATCATACTTTTGCATCAGCAAGGCCACTCCTAAAGGAAAATCAGCAAAAAAATGGATACTCAAGATGTGGTATTCAAGCTGGTATAAAGAAATTTGAAGAATCAGGAGAGGTCAAGGAAACAAAAAATACTGGAAGGCCAAGAAAACTTTCAAAATCTGATGAGAAGTTTCTCAGAGTTTCTTCTTTAAGAGACCTGAAGAAGTCCAACAAGGACCGGGCTCATCATCTGGCAGCTTCATCGGAATGCCAAGTTGATCCTTCTAGAGTCCAAAGAAGCTTGATCAGGAATGGTCTTTGTGGAAGGGTAACAGTCAAGAAACCACTTTTTCAGAAGGGGAACAGGGTAAAAAGACTAAGATATGCTAAATACTAAGATTGAAATGAAGATCAGTGGAAAAGAGCATTATGGAGTGACAAATTCAAGTTTGAAATTTTTGGGTCCAATCATCGACAATATGTGAGAAGAGTTGGAGAGTGATAGAAGAATGAGTGCTTGCAGCATTCAGTGAAACATGGTGGAGGGTCTGTCCTGGTTTGGGGCTGCATTTCTTCCAGTGGTGTTGGTGATATTGTCCTAATTGATGGGATCATGAATGTTGAAAAGTACAGACAAGTTTTGGAAAGCGCCTGATTGGGAATGGATTTATTTTTCTGCATGATACCGATTCAAGCACACTGCTAATGCAGTGAAAGCATATGTGGAGAGAAAAACAGCTGATAAAATACTGACAGCCATGAACTGACCTCCACAGAGTCCAGACATAAATATTATAGAGGCAGTATCAGATCACCTGAACAGAGAAATAAATAAAAAACAAACTAAATCTAAAGAAGAACTCTGGGAAGTGCTGAAAGAAGCCTAGTATAATATACCAGAAGATCAAGTATAATATACCAGAAGATTAAGTATAATATACCAGAAGATTAAGTATAATATACCAGAAGATTACTTCAGAAAACCTCAGGACAGTCTCCCCAAAAGAGTTCAAGATGTTCTTAGTGTCAAAGGAGGTCACACTAAGTACTGACTTTTGCCTGAAGAAGCCATTTTGTTCTGAAAATTGTGTTTTTTGTTATATTTTGTGTACATATTTCTTAATAAAGAGACAGAAAAGTAAATATGGATGGTCATTAAAACTTTTCTTAAACAACAAATCTAATGGTGGCCTAAGACTTTTCCACAGTACTGTATATCTATCTATCTATCTATCTTTCAATCAATCATCTATCTATCATCTATTTGTTTATCATATCAGCTATATTTACTTTGTGCCAGGATTTATAAGTGAGAAAAATAAAATACCTGGATACAGTTCTCCCAACATAAAACATGACCATTAGTGATCCCATGCTTGAAATTCAACTGTTCTGTTATCTGTCATGCTAGCCCGATCTGTTATTCCGGCGTGTCTGCGTTGCCTAGCAACATCATGCACTGTGAGCCGATTCCCTCTGATGACGTCAGGCGCCTTCTTATTCCGGCGATCCGTGCTGGTGCCCGTTTGTTCTCTTCGTGGCTATAGTGAGTACTCAATCATTGTTTTCTTTGCTGTGCCTGTTTTCCTGTTGCCGAACCTTGCTACTCTGACGACACTACTGCTTAACCCTGAACTGCCTGAGTTTAAGTTGCCAAACCTTGCTGTACTGACTACGCTACTGCTTAACCCTGAAATGCCTGGAATACAAGTTGCCAAACCTTGCTGTACTGACTACGTTATTGCTTAACCCTGAACTGCCTGGAATACAAGTTGCCAAACCTTGCTGTACTGACTACGTTATTGCTTAACCCTGAACTGCCTGAATACAAGTTGCCAAACTCTGCTTCACAGACCACGCTCTTTCTTAAACCTGGACTGCCTGAATACAAGTTGCCAAACCTTGCTGTACTGACTACGCTATTGCTTAACCCTGAACTGCCTGAATACAAGTTGCCAAACCTTGCTGTACTGACTACGCTATTGCTTAACCCTGAACTGCTTGAATACAAGTTGCCAAACTCTGCTTCACAGACCACGCTCTTTCTTAAACCTGGACTGCCTGAATACAAGTTGCCAAACCTTGCTGTACTGACTACGCTATTGCTTAACCCTGAACTGCCTGAATACAAGTTGCCAAACCTTGCTGTACTGACTACGCTATTGCTTAACCCTGAACTGCTTGAATACAAGTTGCCAAACTCGGCTTCACAGACCACGCTGTTACTTAACCTTGTACTACCTGATTAGAAGTTGCCAAACTCTGCTTCTCTGACTACATACTTGCTTAACCCTGTATTGCCTGATTTCAAGTTGCTGACCACTGCTTCACGGATTACTCTTTTGTCTAAATCCCAAACTGCCTGATCTACTGTTGCAGACTACTGCTGGTCTGACTACGCCTTGGCCTGACCCCACGCTACCTACCATCAAGATACCCGGTACCCTTTTCTGAACCTCTAGAGATCCATACTTTCTGTGTGAGTACTTAGTTTTATAGAAGTTGTCGTGGGGTCACGTCCTGGGTTTTACTCAGTGTGCCAGAGTGTTATTTAAGTTCACTCTAGCATTTGGGTCTGATTCCGGACTTTACCTAACCTGACATTATCATTGTCTTCATGCTTTGTTTTGCCTAGTAGAGCTTTTCAGCTTTGTAAAAAAAAAAGATTCTTATCTAGAAACTTTAGAAAGTTGGAACTGGATTACATTTTTTTAAAACAATATTACAATGTCTGCAATAGCATAATCCAAACTATGTAAGATTAGCCTAAAATGTTATAATAACATTGTCCCTGAAGGAAACTTGGTACAAGCTCCATTGCCATGGATGTCTCTTTCCTGGTAAATTACAGAAGTTCATTCATGTAGTTCACTCTTTGCTGGAGAGGATATGGTTAGATGGTTCTACCATAGAAATGTGGTGGGCATGCCCCTATGGGGAAGTGTTATGGCTAAATGTTTCCTAATTACTGGCTAATATAATAAAGTTCCTGTATTACTCTTATTTTTTTATTTGTAAAATGCCAAAAAATGTATGCATTGCTACATTACATCATGAAAATTAATGATAACAACTAGACTTGCTAGTAGGAAGAGGAATGCCCCTGAGTGAAAAACATTTGGGATTTACATTTGTACAACATGCATTAAGGAAAGAAATTGAATCAAAAGATAAGGATATTATACAGTGTCAGTGACAGCGTGCTAAACAGAATTTTGGCATGATATTTAGTGCAGCGATATATAGTGGGATGTGAATGAGAGGATTGTAAAAGAATACACTTTCTAAGATCAATATTTATTTGAGTGACGCATGGTGAATGTAAGTGGATAAATGCTTATATTTACTACATTTAGGAGTTAACTAGAAGTTCACATAATAGAATTATGTTGTCTGAGGCAAAACAATGCTTTAAATAAGACTACTAATAGCCTTATCTGTTGAAACTACAGGTAATTGATAATTTAAAGTAATTCATAAAAGTATACCAAATAGGTTAGTACATCATCAGTACCGGAAAAGGAAATGCAAGGAATGTTTTATTAGTTTGAAATAAACATATGTACATGTGTAATTCTAGAACTACAGGTACATTAAAGTCATTTTTATGTAAGCATTCAAAATGTGACACAATACTGCAAAAGATCTACATGCAAAATGCATGATTCAATGTTATTTATAACTGTTTTCTCTTTTTTCTTTCTAAACATGAATTATTTTGCAGCCCTGGGACACATTCCTTAAAATGCTTCATGAATATTATTTATCTTATTTCCTTTGCCATTTAGAGACAAAAACATATGAGCTCCTGCACATAGGCAATCATTGTGCACTTAGTAGAAGCTTTATGATTATGAATTCCACAGAATGCCAGAACATACAACACTCTGTGGAAAATGGAAAAACTACAAAAAGCAGAAAATATATAATAAAAGTGCAATGTATGTTTCTTCACTGTTCATAGTGAGAACAATTATGTAGAATTATGTTCTTAGTTTAAATAGCATTTAAGATTCATTTTATTTCCTAGCAATATGTAGAGATGTAGTTTTTCTATCAATGTAACTATGGGGTCAATTCCAATCTTTCTGATCCCCTTTATCAGTGTTTTTTCTGCTCCTGATCCATGTTTTTCAAGTTCTGAGTGATCCAAATCCAAATGATAATACGATTGTTATGGAAAAAGCTTGGATCAGATAATATTAGATAGCAAGGAAATCATCAATAGGATGCATGTATAGCAATGGCTTCTGTGATCACAATACCCCTGACCATGGGTTTTCTGAAACATAACTGTGCTTTTCAACATGTTTAACAGTATTCCAAGACAATTTTGAATAATTCTTTAACTTGCACATATACAATTCACTAAGATGTCATTTTAGAAGTATTTATCACTATATGGTCTAGATTCATTAACCCTATACTCATCTCTATTGTTTATAATCTCAGCAGTGGGCATGGCAGACATTTCCATATATATATTTAATTAATAGGTTTGGAAATCGTGGTCTGTAAAGTGAGGTTTGGAAAATGAAGTTTGTACATTGGATTATTGTAAATATGGGGCCCGATCCGATATGTATTGGAGTATTGGAGCCCCGTAACACCTAACGCATGCGCAATGTCTATCTACCTGTCAACCACAATCCCCGCCGCAATCCCTAATAAAGTGTTTAAGCCCTAAACCGCCACTCCCGGACCCTGCTGCCAGCTACATTAAATGTCTAACCCCCTAATGTGCTACCCCTACACTGCTGCCACCTATATTAAAATTATTACCCCCTAATGTGAGCCCCTACCCCGCCGCCACCTATTTTAACTACATTACCCCCTAAGCTGAGCCCCCTACCCCGCTGCCACCTATTTAAACTACATTACCCCCTAATGTGAGCCCCCTACCTCTCCACCACCTATTTAAACTACATTACCCCCTAATGTGAGCCCCTACCCCGCCACCACCTATATTAAAATGATAACCCCCCCTAATGTTAGCTCCTACACCGCCGCCACCTACATTAAAATTATTAACCCCTAATCTAATCTCCCTACACCACCTAACGTAATTATTATTAAAATAAATCTAAATAATATTAATAATATCAACTAAATTATTCCTATTTAAATCTATATATTTACCTATAAAATTAACCCTAAGGCCTAGATTTAGAGTTTGGCGGTAGCCGTGAAAACCAGCGTTAGAGGCTCCTAACGCTGGTTTTAGGCTACCGCCGGTATTTGGAGTCAGTCAGGAAAGGGTCTAACGCTCACTTTTCAGCCGCGACTTTTCCATACCGCAGATCCCCTTACGTAAATTGCGTATCCTATCTTTTCAATGGGATCTTTCTAACTCCGGTATTTAGAGTCTTGGCTGAAGTGAGCGTTAGAAATCTAACGCAAAACTCCAGCCGCAGAAAAAAGTCAGTAGTTAAGAGCTTTCTGGGCTAACGCCGGTTCATAAGGCTCTTAACTACTGTGCTCTAAAGTACACTAACACCCATAAACTACCTATGTACCCCTAAACCGAGGTCCCCCCACATCGCCGCCACTCGATTACATTTTTTTAACCCCTAATCTGCCGACCGCTACCTACGTTATACTTATGTACCCCTAATCTGCTGCCCCTAACACCGCCGACCCCTATATTATATTTATTAACCCCTAACCTGCCCCCCACAAAGTCGCTCCCAGCTACCTACAATAATTAACCCCTAATCTGCCTACCGCAAAGGGCCGCTACTTACGTTATCCTTATGTACCCCTAATCTGCTGCCCCTAACATCGCCGACCCCTATATTATATTTATTAACCCCTAACCTGCCCTCCTCAATGTCGCCTCCACCTGCCTACACTTATTAACCCCTAATCTGCCGAGTGTATCTCACTGCTTCTATAATAAATGTATTAACCCCTAATCCGCCTCCCTCCCGCCTCAATAACCCTATAATAAATAGTATTAACCCCTAATCTGCCCTCCCTAACATCACCGACACCTAACTTCAAGTATTAACCCCTAATCTGCCAATCGGAGATCACCGCTACTCTAATACATTTTTTAACCCCTAAAGCTAATTTTAACCCTAACCCTAACACCCCCCTAAGTTAAATATAATTTTATTCTAACAAAATAAATTAACTCTTATTAAATAAATTATTCCTATTTAAAGCTAAATACTTACCTGTAAAATAAACCCTAATATAGCTACAACATAAATTATAATTATATTATAGCTATTTTAGGATTAATATTTATTTTACAGGCAACTTTGTATTTATTTTAACCAGGTACAATAGCTATTTAATAGTTAAGAACTATTTAATAGCTAAAATAGTTAAAATAATTACAAAATTACCTGTAAAATAAATCCTAACCTAAGTTACAATTAAACCTAACACTACACTATCAATAAATTAATTAAATACAATACCTACAATTATCTACAATTAAACCTAACAATACACTATCAATACATTAATTAAATACAATACCTACAAATAAATACAATGAAATAAACTAATTAAAGTACAACAAATAAAAAAGAACTAAGTTACAAAAAATAAAAAAATATTTACAAACATTAGAAAAATATTACAACAATTTTAAACTAATTACACCTACTCTAAGCCCCTAATAAAATAACAAAGCCCCCAAAATAAAAAAATGCCCTACCCTATTCTAAATTACAAAAGTTCATAGCTCTTTTACTTTACCAGTCCTGAACAGGGCCCTTTGCGGGGCATGCCCCAAGAAATTCAGCTCTTTTGCCTGTAAAAAAAACACATACAATACCCCCCCAACATTACAACCCACCACCCACATACCCCTAATCTAACCCAAACCCCCCTTAAATAAACCTAACACTAAGCCCCTGAAGATCTTCCTACCTTATCTTCACCCTGCCAGGTTCACCGATCCGTCCTCGGAAGTCTTGATCCAAGCCTCGGAAGTGTTGATCCAAGCCCAAGCGGGGGGCTGAAGAGTGACGTCCATCCTCTGGCTGAAGTCTGGATCCAAGCGGCGACTGAAGAAATCCATCATCGGCTGAAGTCGGAAGTTTGGGTTAGATTAGGGGTATGTGGGTGGTGGGTTGTAATGTTGGGGGGGGGGTATTGTATGTTTTTTTTACAGGCAAAAGAGCTGAATTTCTTGGGGCATGCCCCGCAAAATGCCCTGTTCAGGGCTGGTAAGGTAAAAGAGCTTTGAACTTTTGTAATTTAGAATAGGGTAGGGCATTTTTTTTATTTTGGGGGGCTTTGTTATTTTATTAGGGGGCTTAGAGTAGGTGTAATTAGTTTAAAATTGTTGTAATATTTTTCTAATGTTTGCAAATATTTTTTTATTTTTTGTAACTTATTTTTTTTTTATTTTTTGTACGTTAGTTTATTTCATTGTATTTATTTGTAGGTATTGTATTTAATTAATTTATTGATAGTGTAGTGTTAGGTTTAATTGTAGATAATTGTAGGTAGTTTATTTAATTTATTTATTGATAGTGTAGTGTTAGGTTTAATTGTAGATAATTGTAGGTGGTTTATTTAATTAATTTATTGAAAGTGTAGTGTTAGGTTTAATTGTAGATAATTGTAGGTAGTTTATTTAATTAATTTATTGATAGTGTAGTGTTAGGTTTAATTGTAACTTAGGTTAGGATTTATTTTACAGGTAATTTTGTAATTATTTTAACTATTTTAGCTATTAAATAGTTCTTAACTATTTAATAGCTATTGTACCTGGTTAAAATAAATACAAAGTTACCTGTAAAATAAATATAAATCCTAAAATAGCTATAATATAATTATAATTTATATTGTAGCTATATTAGGGTTTATTTTACAGGTAAGTATTTAGCTTTAAATAGGATTAATTTATTTAATAAGAGTTAATTTATTTCGTTAGATTTAAATTATATTTAACTTAGGGGGGTGTTAGTGTTAGGGTTAGACTTAGCTTTAGGGTTAATACATTTATTAGAATAGCGGTGAGCTCCAGTCGGCAGATTAGGGGTTAATGTTTGAAGTTAGGTGTCGGCGATGTTAGGGAGGGCAGATTAGGGGTTAATACTATTTATTATAGGGTTATTGAGGCAGGAGGGAGTGAGGCGGATTAGGGGTTAATACATTTATTATAGTAGCGCTCAGGTCCGGTCGGTAGATTAGGGGTTAATAAGTGTAGTTAGGTGGAGGCGACGCTGTGGGCAGCAGGTTAGGGGTTAATAAATATAATATAGGGGTTGGTAATGTTAGGGCAGCAGATTAGGGGTACATAGGGATAATGTAGGTGGCCGGGGTGTACGGAGCGGCAGATTAGGGGTTAATAATAAAATGCAGGGGTCAGCGATAGTGGGGGCGGCAGATTAGGGGTTAATAAGTGTAAAGTTATGGGGTTTTTAGACTCTGGGTACATGTTAGAGTGTTAGGTGCAGACGTAGGAAGTGTTTCCCCATAGACAACAATGGGGCTGCGTTAGGAGCTGAACGCAGCTTTTTTGCAGGTGTCAAACAGCCCCATTGTTTTATATGGGGGAATCGTGCACGAGCATGTTTTTTAAGCTGGCCGCGTCCGTAAGCAACTCTGGTATCAAGAGTTGAAGTGGCGTAAAATATGCCTGTACGCTCCCTTTTTGGAGCCTAACGCAGCCATTCTGTGAACTCTCAATACCAGAGTTATTTTAAAGGTGCGGCCAGAAAAAAGCCAGCGTTAGCTACGCGGGTCGTTACCGACAAAACTCTAAATCTAGCCGTTAGATAGCTACAATATAATTAATAATTACATTGTAGCTATTTTAGGGTTTATATTTATTTTACAGGTAACTTGGTATTTATTTTAACTAGGTACAATCGCTATTAAATAGTTAATAATTATTTAAAAGCTACCTAGTTAAAATAATTACCAAATTACCTGTAAAATAAATCCTAACCTAAGTTACAAATACACCTACACTATCAATAAATTAATTAAATAAACTACAATTATCTAAACTAAAATATAAATAAATACACTAAACTAAATTACAAAAACAAACAGTAAATTACAAAAAATAAAAAAAGATTACAAGAATTTAAAGCTAATTACACCTAATCTAAGCCCCCTAATAAAATAACAAAGCCCCCCAAAATAAAAAAATGTCCCTGTAATCAGCTCTATTACCAGCCCTTAAAAGGGCCTTTTGTTGGGCATTGCCCCAAATTAATCAGCTCTTTTACCTGTAAAAAAAAGAACAACCCCCATTACAACCCACCACTCACACACCCCTACTCTAAAACCCACCCTATTCCCCCTTAAAAAAACCTAGAGCTACTGTAATTCTATTGGCTGATTAGAATAGCCAATAGAATTACAGTAGCTCTAATTCTATTGGCTATTCAAATCAGCCAATAGAATTAAAGTAGCTTTCATCCGATTGGCTGATTTGAATTTGAAATCTCAAATCAGCCAATTCAAGGGACGCCATTTTTAATCAAGTAACTTGAATTCCTATTCAGTGTACGGCGGCGATCGTATGAAGAGGATCCTCCACGCTCCATGGCTCCGGTCTTCAGTTCCAGCATCGCAGATCTTCAGTTCCAGAGAGGACGGTCTTCAGCTCCGCGGTCATCGGTCTTCAACTCCTCCGCTCCGCGCCGGCTGGTTCCTGGATGAAGAAGAGGTTGCCGCCTGGAAGAAGACTTCTACGCCTGGAACAGGATCTTCTCCGCCGGTCTTCAGGACAGGTAAGGACCACTTGGGGGTTAGACTTAGGTTTTTTAAGGGGGGATAGGGTGGGTTTTAGAGTAGGGGTTTGTGGGTGGTGGGTTGTAATGGGGGTTGTTCTTTTTTTTACAGGTAAAAGAGCTGATTACTTTGGGGCAATGCCCCACAAAAGGCCCTTTTAAGGGCTGGTAATAGAGCTGATTACTTTTTGTAATTTAGTTTAGGGTAGGGACATTTTTTTTTATTTTGTTGGGCTTTGTTATTTTATTAGGGGGCTTAGATTAGGTGTAATTAGCTTAAAATTCTTGTAGTCTTTTTTATTTTTTGTAATTTAGTGGCGGTTTTTTGTAATTTAGCTTAGTGTATTTAATTATATTTTAGCTTAGATAATTGTAGTTTATTTAATTAATTTATTGATAGTGTAGGTGTATTTGTAACTTAGGTTTGAATTTATTTTACAGGTAATTTGGTAATTATTTTAACTAGATAGCTATTAAATAGTTATTAACTATTTAATAGCTATTGTACCTAGTTAAAATAAATACCAAATTACCTGTAAAATAAATATAAACCCTAAAATAGCTACAATGTAATTATTAATTATATTGTAGCTATCTTAGAGTTTATTTTATAGGTAAGTATTTAGATTTAAATAGGAATAATTTAGTTAATATTATTAATATTATTTAGATTTATTTTAATAATAATTACGTTAGGGGGTGTTAGGGTTAGACTTAGGTTTAGCGGTTAATCATTTTAATATAGGTGGCGGCGGTGTAGGGGGATTAGATTAGGGTTTACTCATTTTAATATAGGTGGCGGCGGTTTAGGGGGATTAGATTAGGGGGTTATTATTTTAATATAGGTGGCGGCGGTGTAGGGGCATTAGATTAGGGGTTAATCATTTTAATATAGGTGGCGGCGGTGTAGGGGGATTAGATTAGGGGTTAATAATTTTAATGTAGGTGGCGGCGGTGTAGGGGCTCACTTTAGGGGGTTATCATTTTAATATAGGTGGCGGTGGGGTAGGGGCATTAGATTAGGGGTTAATCATTTTAATATAGGTGGCGGTTGTGTAGGGGCTCAGATTAGGGGGTAATGTAGTTGAAATAGGTGGCGGCGGGGTAGGGGCTCACTTTAGGGGGTAATATATATAATATAGGTGGCGGCGGTGTAGGGGGCTCGCATTAGGGGGTGATACAGTTAATATAGGTGGCGGTGGGGTCCGGGAGAGGCGGTTTAGGGGTTAATATATTTATTGTTAGGAGTGAGAGGGGGGATTGCGGATAGAGGGGTATACGTGTCGGGCTATGTTTGGGAGGCGTGTTAGACAGTAACGGGAGATTTAATATTTTAGTCAGTTTTTGTAGGCGGCGGCAGTTTCTAAAGTCCCGTAAGTCACTGGCGACTCCAGAAATTTGTACTTACGCAGATTTCTGGACATCGCTAGTTTGTCAGACTTACGGCACTTTATCAACTGCCGGCGCCGTATATGTGATAGCTCGCTGTGCGAACTGAAACTGACGGGCGGCGCAGGTTTCCACGCTTGCGCGAAACCTGTGCCATATATCAGATTGCGCCCATGTTTTGTACATTGAGTTCTGCAACTTTGGATTTTCTTTAAAACCTTATCACTTAATGGTTTCACATTTTACATGTGAGAACTGTTAAAATCCTGTTATAGAAGATGAGAAAAATTGTGGCCGCTTTATTTTTATGGACATTTATATCCTGCAGTGTGTTGCTTGATTTTACATGAATATCTCAAAACAATTAGGTTTTCTTATTGAGCTTTTTTATTAAAGAACATTGTTGATCAAACATGCCCAGTATACAAATTGGAAAATAGATATCAAATCTCTTGTGTGCTAACATTCTCTGTTGTGTTTGATTTACAAAGATTGTAGCCACTTTGTTAACAAAATAAATAATCAATGTTCCCATTTTTCTAACTTTCCAAGCAAAAATAAGAAAGATTGGAATCAACCGCTATATGTGTTTTAAAACCTGGCATGTAGACAGCCAAAATTATAGCTTAATTTAGCAGTGTCCAATTTTTCAATTTGATTTCTTTTTATGCTAGGTCCTAAAAAAAAACAACTTGTTTTTGAATTTCTATATTTGAATTTTTTTTTTATTAGTATTTGCAAAGAAAAGTAGCAGTCAATGCGTTTTAAATCAAATGAGGGCATAGAAAACACTGGATAGGTTTATTATGCCAACAGATTGTCATATCAAATGTACATCTTATCTGTACCCTAGTCAAAAAAGATGATCTTCCTGGAGGCATTCTGAAGTAATCAATGACTCCAGACTAGTCATCAGAAGCCATCCTGACGTATGCACACAGGCCGAAATATTTAAATGAGATGACTCAAGTCATTCACTGGCTGTTCATGCTTGTGAAGTAATCAGTAAGGTAATCTGCTAATCATTCTCAAGTCATCATTAGGGATGGGCGATTGTTTTGCAACATTCAAAAAATGAAACAAATTTTAACTCATTCATTTGCTTGTTCAAAATTTCGAATATTTGTACAACATTCTAACATTCGTTTAATGTAATATTATTTCTAATATTTTCTTTAAATGTAATTTTCTATATGAATTTTTCTAATAATTCGATTTGAATTATGCAATATTCGAATTTTAAAAATTCAAATCAATATCGCCTAGGTTACTAGTTTTGTCGGTAAAGACCTGCGGTGCTAATGAGCCTTTTTTTCCCAGTGCAACCTTAAGACAACGCTGGTATTACGAGTTTTCTGAATGGCTGCGTTAGCCTCAGAAAAGTTAGCGTTGAGCCAAATTTATCTCGACTTCAACTCGCAATACCAGCGTTGCTTACGGTAGCGGTAAGCTGGGAAAACGTGCTTGTGCACGATTTCCCCATAGGATACAATAAGGCTGAGCTGCATACAAAGAGAGAAGCGCTCTACCAGGAACGAACAACAGCTCAGTGGCTTGTTCTATGGCGATTTACCACCCGGAAGCAGCTTCTTTTAGACCAGTAAGGCTGAGCTGGCTGAAAAAAAAACTAACACCTGCAAAAAAAGCAGCGTTCAGCTCCTAACGCAGCCCCATTGTTTCCTATGGGGAAACACTTTCTAAGTCTACACCTAACACTCTAACATGAACCCCGAGTCTAAACACCCCTAACCTTACACTTATTAACCCCTAATCTGCCGCCCCCACTATCGCTGAAACCTACATTATATTATTAACCCCTAATCTTCCGCTCTGGACACCGCCGCTACCTACATTATAGCTATGAACCCCTAATCTGCTGTCCCTAACATCGCCGACACCTATATTATAATTATTAACCCCTAATCTGTCCCCCCCCCAACGTCGCTGCTACCTACCTACACTTATTAACCCCTAATCTGCCGACCGGACATCGCCGCCACTATAATAAATGTATTAACCCCTAAACCACTGCACTCCTGCTTCGCAAACACTATAATAAATTTTATTAACCCCTAATCTGCCCTCCCTAACATCGACGCCACCTACATACAATTATTAACCCCTAATCTGCCGTCCCCAATGTTGCCGCTACTATAATAAAGTTATTAACCCCTAAACCTAAGTCTAACCCTAGCCCTAACACCCCTCCTAACGTAAATATAATTTAAATAAAACAAAATAAATTTACTATAATTAAATAAATTATTCCTATTTAAAAATAAATACTTACCTATAAAATAAACCCTAATATAGCTACAATATAACTAATAGTTACATTGTAGCTATTATAGGATTTATATTTATTTTACAGGCAACTTTGTATTTATTTTAACTAGGTACAATAGCTATTAAATAATTAATAACTATTTAATAGCTAACTAGTTAAAATAATTACAAAATTACCTGTAAAATAAATCCTAACCTAAGTTACAATTACACCTAACACTACACTATCAATAAATTAATTAAATAAATTAACTACAATTATCTAAACTAAAATACAATTAAATAAACTAAACTATGGTACAAAAAAAACACTAAATTACGAAAAATAGAAAAATATTACAAGAATTTTAATCTAATTACACCTAATCTAAGCCCCCTAATAAAATAAAAAAGCCCCCCAAAATAATAACATTCCCTACCCTATCCTAAATTACAAAAGTAATCAGCTCTTTTACCAGCCCTTAAAAGGGCTTTTTGCAGGGCATTGCCCCAAAGTAATCAGCTCTTTTACCTGTAAAATAAAATACAAGACCCCCCCAACCTTACAACCCACCACCCACACACCCCTACTCTAAAACCCACCCGATCCCCCCTTAAATAAACCTAACACTACCCCATTGAAGATCACCCTACCTTGAGCCGTCTTCACCCAACCGGGCCGAACTCTTCATCCGATGCGGGCACAAGTGGTCCTCCAGCCGGGCAGAAGTCTTCATCTGATTGGGGCAGAAGAGGTCCTCCATCCGGCCAAAGTCTTCATCCAAGCGGGGCAGAAGAGGTCCTCCATCCTGCAGAAGTCTTCATCCATCCGCGGCTCCATCTTAAAGACCTCCGACGCGGATCATCCTCCTCGGCCGACGGACTAATGACGAATGAAGGTTCCTTTAAATGATGTCATCCAAGATGGCGTCCCTCAAATTCCGATTGGCTGATAGGATTCTTAACTACTTAACTCTTAACTACTGACTTTTAAATGCGGTAGAAGTCTTGGCGGTAGAGGCTCTACCGCTCACTTCTTCCAAGACTCATAATACCGGTGTTAGGCAAATCCCATTAAAAAGATAGGATACACAATTGACGTAAATTGATTTGCGGTAGCCTTGAGTCGCGGAAGAAAAGTGAGCGGTAGACCCTTTCCTGCCATACTCGTAATACCAGCGTTAGATAAAAAGCAGCGTTAGGACCCCTTAATGCTGCTTTTTAAGGCTAATGCAGAACTCGTAATCTAGCTGTATGTTTGTAATAGTATTTCTAATGCTCTCTTTAAATGTAATATTCAAATTATCAATATTCGAAATAGAAACATTTGACTTGATATATTTGTATTTATTATGTATCAATTTACTAAATTCCCTACCACATGAACTATTGAACTTCTGAATAGTATTTGTTAATTCGAATGTTAAATTTACCAACATCATTCAAATACATTCAAAGAATACCTCCTTAAATGTGTTAGTTTGCCCAAGTTAGCTGTGTGCTAAATTCAGAACATCTGGATTTCGAACATTCACATTTTATGATTACACAAAAACCTCTAAGAAATTGGAGGTTCAGTTTTTTTTTTTTTTTTGTAGAACATAGAAGCAAATAAATAAATAACCTAAGCTACCAATGAGAAAGGACAACATATAGGTTTTCTTGAAGTAAAAAGTGCGCCAAAAAATCAAAATATATGCTTACCTGTTAAATGTATTTCTTTCATAGTGGTGAGAGTCCGCTGTAAGAAATTGGAGGTTCAGGTTTTTTTTGTTCTTTTTTTGGAGAACATAGAAGCAAAATAATAAACAAATAAAATAACATAAGCAAGCAATAAGAACATATAGGTTTTATTAAGTTAAAGGTCTGCCAAAAAAACAAAATGTATACTCACCTGATAAATTAATTTATTTCATAGTGGTGAGAGTCCACAAGCCATTACTTCTGGGAATTAAACTCCTGGCCACTAGGAAGAGGCAAAAAATTCCAAAAGTTTTTAATCCCTCTCACCTCTCTAGTATCCCATTCTAATGAATAGCTGAGAAAAGGAGAGAAATAGAGAGTAGGGAAGAACAAAGCAGGGTAAAAGAGGTGCAAACTAAAACTGCCGCCAATTGGAAATATATAAGAGGACGGGTCTCGTATACATACATTTTAAGAGGGCGTGTCGGGTATGCATATATTTTGTTTATTTCATAAAGGTGGTGAAAGTCCACAACCGATTACTCCTGGGATCAAATAACCAAGCTGTAGAGTCTTCAAGCAAATGGGTGGGAATAAATTAAGGCAGGCACTGAATTAACAACTACTAAGACTGTTTAACTTTCCTGTTGAAAGCTATACCAAAAGAAAAGAGAGTAAAAAACAATCAAGCTACTTCTGTGCTATCTATACAACAGAAGCCTCCCTTTAAAAGCACACAACAAACTAATAGTAGATTGGGCTATACAAATTCATACTTAATGAAAACTTTTAACCAGGAAGCTAAAGGAACACATGTAGACTTCTGATTCATACATGGACAAATGAAATAAAACATAAACTTTAAAATTGAAACAAAAATCTTATTATAATAGAAAATAAGATAAGAAAAAAGTTCAGAGAAGGGCCACAAAGCTAATAAGGGGATTGGAGAAATTAACCTATGAGGAGAGGCTAGCCAAACTGGGTCTGTTTTCTTTAGAAAAAAGGCGCTTGAGAGGTGACATGATTACTTTATATAAATATATTCAAGGCCCATATACAGAGATGGCAGAAGCTCTGTTTATTCCAAGAAAATTGTTTCTGACAAGAGGTCATAATTTAAGGTTGGAGGAAAGGAGATTTAATCTCCTGCAACGGAAACGTTTTTTCACTGTGAGAGCAATAAAATTGTGGAACTCATTACCAAAGGAGGTAGTGAATGCCAATACCATAGATACATTTAAAAATAGTCTGGATAAGTTTCTGTATACTAACAAAATTCATGGATATGATTGCTAGTATTAAATGGGTCACATTTTAATGGGGTTATTTAAGCTTAACTGGAGCTTTTTGTAAGTATTTTAGATTTGTATAGGTTGAACTCGATGGACTTCAGTCTTTTTTTCAACCTTATCTACTATGTTACTATGAATTTCACAAGAAAAAGCAAACAGACCAGACACTCTGCTGGTGAAATATTGCAAAAGGAACAATAACTTTCAAAATAAGCAGTTGTTTAACCCAGAAGAGTTTGTAAAAACTCAAAACCCTTTTTAGGTTTTTAGGAAGAGAAATGTCTATTATATTTAAATGTGAGAGATCTTATAAGAAACTTGCAGATAAGTCCTTGACTAAATTATGTTGAAAGAAAATAATAATTTCTGAAGACTCTGAGAAATACTGGCAAAAAAACATGATTATCACACCAGGAACAAGAAAAATTAAAAACTGCATGAATAAAGGCTCCACTATCTTGTCCAAAAAAATAAAAATAAAACCTAGTTTAATAATCAAGGGTTCAATTTATGAACCATTAAATTGAAAAGCTTGAGGGGAAGGAATAGTGGGAAATTTGAGTCAGTGGTAAAGATCAAATAGGAAGACTGAACATTCAAATTAGGTCTGTATAACCAGTTCTGCATGATCAAGCTGGAGCAATCAGAATTACGGATTAGTGAGAGAGCTTGATTCTAACTATGATGAGTAGTAAAACAGATAAAAGAATAAAAGGTAAGCTAGATGAAATAGCAAATAGCTGCAAGAGACTGGTTCTGGAAAAGCATCTGGAAAAAAACAAGAGACCATAAGGTCTAAATGCGAAATATGTCACAGATTCACCAACTGGTAGAAAACCCCTTGAAGAAAAAACCCTTTCCCAGGTGAAGAAATTGTAAACTGAAGCAAGCTGTCTCACAAAAGTTTACTTCTGGGATGTGAAATTGGGGTATGAAATGCAGAAAGAGCACTGTACTCATTTCAAGTCAAATTTAAGTGAATTCCTTCATTGCTAAGAAAACTAGAGATTCCCCTTCGAAGATCCAAATATGTCTCAGCAGGGACATTGTCTAACTTTACAAAAGTGTCTAATTTGAGAAAAAGGCCAAATTTAAAAACCAAGATGCTCAAATATATTTACTGATAACCTTGCCTCCTGAAGGAAACCAACTCATTGTGCGCTTCTCAACTCTAATACTGCACTCTAACTCGAGAGACTAACATCAGTATTGGGGTATTGTATTCTGAACACTTGATGTCATTTAGGGATTTTAAGTTATGGATGTATGTATGTTAGTCTTTTAATAAATGTAAATATTAATTGTATGCCTGTAGGCCTGAGTTAACAGCCTTTGGGAGACTAAAAAAAGTGTCTCCTTTGTTTTATTTGATTTTGTTAAAGTTTTTTTCATCACACCTTGTTGTGTATTGTTCTTCAAGCGATACATCCATCCCTATTGTTTATACAAGAGTTTATGCTGTGGAGGGTTTCTGACTGCTGGGAGATCAATTTGTTGGACAACTGTGAGGTTTTAGTCAGCCTTTATAGCACCTGGAGATGTGTATTGTTTGTGAGTAATTTTATCATCTGATTGTTATTAGATATTTTGTGACTGTACTAGGCCATTGTGGCACCCTTGTTCATTTATTTATTGCATAATCTTCTTTCAAGATTTGACTGTGACCTTAAACAAGGCACTGCCTCTGCGTGAGAACTACAACAGAACCTTTTTTGACTAGTTTACTATACTATAATCTGTTTTGAGTCTAGAGGTCTTTTTTGGATTTGTTTATAATATTATCACTATTAGTGATTATTTTTGGGTGCCTCATATTTATATATTTCTTTCACTCAACTGCTGACCCAGCTGCAACCTTGCTGCCTTCAGTAGAGACTAGAGCCCCTTGAGTGCTGTATAAAACAGCAGATGATTACCAAAAGAGTATAATGACAAGGCCAAACAGAAGGAGGCAAGGACCCTGTGGCAGGCTACTGAAAAAACTCCTGCAAGAGATTTACTTTATTGATCCCAAGTGCTCCTACATACCCCTTTCTTCTTATCTTTGCATTAAAAGGGGATTAAAGGGTTAACAGACCTTTTCCAACAAAAAGCTGGAGCACCTCAAATCTTTAGGAGAAAAAAAAGACTGGGATATCAGAGAGATGAGAGGGATTACAAGCTTTTAGAAAGTTTGGTATCTTTGCCTTTTCCTAGTGGTCAGGAGTTGTGCAAACTGTTTCTGGAATACCAC
Organism: Bombina bombina; assembly: GCF_027579735.1. NCBI lineage: Eukaryota > Metazoa > Chordata > Amphibia > Anura > Bombinatoridae > Bombina > Bombina bombina. The sequence goes on from NC_069504.1 coordinate 366,173,900, forward strand.
TATGAGTGGAAAGTTATTTGAGAATCAGGTTTTTTTTTTGTATGAATTAGAATGGCTAAAAATATGTTGAAACCAATTTGAAAAGTTTTTCTTACAGATACAGATTAAAATATTACCCATACTACTTAAAGTGATATGAAACCCCCCAAAAATTTGTGATTCGGACAGAGCATACAATTTAAAAAAAAAAGGAAAAAAGTGATGGTGCACCGATACCAGGATCAGTTAAAAAGTACTTTTAGTTCAACTTCATTAAAATACATTCACTGTGCTGATATCGATGCTGCATCACTTTTTTCGATTAGAGGATTTCATTATGGGCATTATGGATGAGAGCATGAACCGAGGATAGGATTCATACAGGAGCGGTTACGGAGAAGAGGAAGGTTGGCAGCAGGGTGTAATTTGAGTGAGACACCAAAGCGGTGGAGCAGACAGCGCTATCAGTCGAGGGAGACTGATTCATCACAGGTCCGTGTGGCATGAAGTGAGGAAGTTACAGGCAGCAAATGTTCCTCACCACAGACATCAGTGGAACCTCTCAAGGTATGACTGTTTGGGTTATGTGGTGATAGGGGTAACATCCAATATGTTGCCTATTTTTGAAAAGGACTTATGAATGATCATCTGATTCCTTTCAATGGAATATATATAAGTATGGGCACTGCCTACTGTGGAAGAGAATATAAACATAAGATGCTGATATGCACTGCTATGCCTTTGAAAGAAGTGTGTTAGTTCTTATATACACTCCCCTGCATGAAGACTAACAAATAGTTATGAAAGGAGCGCAATTACATAAGTGCCTAGTCCACCCCATGTTCCATGAACCTAATAGGATTCGCTTCCGTTAACCTGTCTGCCTGGGTTCGCAGAAAACAGGCACCAATGTGCTGTAAGAAGATGCTGTCAATCACCCCAGGTGAATGTGTCTGGGGTGATTTTAATCAGCCAGCTAATGATCGCTGCTTTTCAAACCTCAGCTGCAGGCTTTCTCATGCAAGTATGTAGTGAAGGGCCTCCTAAGCTGCTTGTGTGTCATGTGGAGCAGTGTTGGTTGAGTGCTTTTCCATTGTATATTAATAGTGTTATCTCCTGTTAGGCATTGGTGGGAGAGAATTTTATGGTTGATGGAGTGTCTGTCTCTAGTTTGGGTTTTATGAGGGGTTAAAGTTATGTTATCAAGATTAATAAATTAGGCTGTGACAATTACAACCCATTACTATGTTTTTTGTTATTTCTGGAAAAGTGCCAGTAGTGGATGTCAAATAAATAAATTCTAGCTTTCAGTATAGTGGACATGTATATTGTCTAAGATGCGTTTCTGGATTGATAGATTCTTGGCTAAATTTTTGTACTGTGCTCACCTTGTTGTTAACTGACTTGTTTATTAAAGACAGCTATTTATTATTTTTTTCTCCAAAGAGTTATATGATTTGCTATTTTTATTTATTATTTTATTAGTATAACAGCTTTATACTAGTAGAACATTCAACAATATAATACATATTTGTAAACATGTTGAGATGTAAATGCATAAAATAAATTGGCATAATCAATTAGTCCTTTTATAGTTTAAAATATTTAGACACATTTTTACCTTTTTATTTTTAGATATTTATCATGCATGTATAAAATTACTTTAAAGGGACAGTCTAGGCCAAAATAAACTTTCATGATTCAGATAGGGCATGTAATTTTAAACAATTTTACAATTTACTTTCATCACCAATTTTTCTTTGCTCTCTTGGTATTCTTAGTTGAAAGCTTAACCTAGGAGGTTCATATGCTAATTTATTAGACATTGAAGGCCACCTCTTTTCAGAATGCATTTTAACAGTTTTTCACCACTAGAGGGTGTTAGTTCACGTATTTCATATAGATAACACTGTGCTCGTGCACGTGGAAGTTATCTGGGAGCAGGCACTGATTGGCTAAACTGCAAGTCTGTC